>NW_023425540.1:2430835-2643335 GCF_014108245.1 Pipistrellus kuhlii
CCTTCCACGAGAAAGACCGCGGGCGGCCGGGCTGGAGGGGGTGTCCCGCTCCCAGTGAGATGCTTTACGGGACACACGGCCCCGCGCAGGGCGGGCACTGCAGGGCAGGCCGGCGGCCTCGTGGACCCGGGGCCGAGCCCCACGCGGGCCGCAGCGCGGGCCCGTGGCCGGGCTGATGGGGCGGCCGGCCCGGCCATGGGGGCTGCGGGCGGTGGAGGCACCAGCCGCCGCTAACAGGTGGCGAGGGGCCTCAGCTGGCGCCACGGGGGCGGTCCCATGGACCTCCTCCGGGGCAATTCAGACCTCTTTCACAAAAATTTGTTACTGTACTTGCTGCGCTGGAAACAATTTAGGGATGAATAATTTCCCTGGTCCCCAGAGGCACCGGCGGCTCTCTCCCCTTCCCCTTGTTATTCTTGCTCGCTCACTCCCTCCCTCTCCCCTCCCACCCCCTCTGCTCCTTCCTGCGGCTGAATTAACATAAAGGAACAGTGACAACAGCGAGCTGAAAAGCGTGGCTGGTGGGAGGATTAAGTATATCATTGAAAGGAATTATGTTGTAAATGGCGGGCGGGCGGCGGGCCCATCTGGCCGGGAAGAATACCTTGCGGTAATTACCCCCAGATGGTGGTGCGGGCGCGGGCCGCCAGGTGCCTCCGGGCCCGCTGGGGGTGAGATCCACGGCCGCATGCAGGGACAAAAATGGACTTTATTGAAGCCCAATTGCTTCCAGAGAGTTACACCAATAGGAGATGAACCCGGCTCGGCCGGGCGCTTTGTTTATCCCCCGGCCGAGCAGGCTCACCTCCAAGCGGGCTGCCTGGTTATTTTCCGTTAACCACCGGCCTAACGGGAGCCGCGGGGGCAGGTCTGCAGTGCTGGGGGTTCAGATCTTCCCTAGCCAGCCAACCTCACTGCCGGCTGCTGTGTCTGGCTGTCAGGTGGACAAGTACAGTAGCAAGTACAGAGATCCAGCGAAGGTTTTCAAAACCATGTTTCGCTCATTTTGTTATTGAAATTGGCAATAAATAAATTGAGTTACAGCTGTGGAAGGCAAACTCATTAGTCCACAGAGCCAAATACCAACAGCACAACGATTGAGATTTCTTCGGAGAGCCACATGTTTTAAACTTAAACTTCTTCTAACGCCACTTCTTCAAAACAGACTCGCCCAGGCCGTGGTGTTTTGTGGAAGAGCCGCACTCCAGGGACCAGAGAGCCGCCTGTGGCTCGAGAGCCGCGGTTTGCCCACTACTGAGTTATTGTATATCCACGTCTAAATTCATTTTTATATTATACCAAAATATACCTCACCACTTAATTAAGAAATTAGCTTGATGTACAATTCTGGTATCTGTTTGTACAGTATATCCAAAATCTACATAATTTTATTAACCAATGTCATCCCAATAAACTCAATTATATAAAAAAAAAAGTTTGAACATTTTTTTGTGCTGCACTTTAAGATTCATAGTATCATAGAAAATTAAATGTTATAAATATTAAATAATCTCACCAGCACCAATAAGAGATGATCACGTGACGTGATAGAGATGTTTCCTATTACTACGGTAATTACAGGGCAATCGAGAAATGCATCAAATGAACATCTTCCCTACCTTAAAGGTTCTATCTTAATGAAAAATTAAACAATTCACAAAGGACTAGGGGAAAATCACGCCATTAATGAATGATGCCGCTGACAAGCTCCACAGGCCCTGTGAGGAGGGGGAGGAGCGGGCCTCAGGGAGGGCACCACAGCACTCTCCAGGGTCACCGCACAGCTTCCGCTCTGAGTGGCTTCTCTGGATTCTTCGCTAACGCGCAGCTTTTTTGGTTTTTAATACATATTATTGATTTTTTACAGAGAGGAAAGGAGAGGGATAGAGAGTTAGAAACATTGATAAAGATAGAATCATCCATCAGTTGCCTCTTGCACACCTCTTATTGGGGATGTGCCCGCAACCCAGGTACATGCCCTTGACCGGAATCAAACCTGGGACCTTTCAGTCCGCAGGCCGACGCCCTATCCATTGAGCCAAACCGGTTTCGGCTAACACCCAGCTTTTGAAAGTGTCAGAAGTTCTCTCCTCAGCACGGGGAGGAGGCTGTGAGCACAGACTCACTGCCTGCCCACCCGCGATTCCATGAGACCCGCTCTGCCGCCCTCGAAGGGCACAGGTCACGAGGGAGGAGAACACGCCTTCCAGGCGTCTTCAAACTACGGCCCGCGGGCCACATGCGGCCCGCAGAGGAGTCTGATCCGGCCCGCCAGGTTTTTTGGGCAGTGAGCGCAGCCGAGGTGTTACAGTAGGAATTAGTAGTTCATATAGTCCGGCCCTCCAGCTCCCTGAGGGACCGTGATCTGGCCCCCACTTTAAAAAGTTTGAGGACGCCTGCGAGACGGTGACCGTTGCCCTCCACGAAGTCCTGCTGCCTCCACGTCACGCTCGGCCCGGCCGCCCCTCCCTCTGGAATTGATTTTTCTGACACACCTGTAGCAGGCCTCCAGGGAAGGCACACGGCAACTTTCCTTAATTATCACCAGCTGGACTCAGGGTGCAGGCAGAGCCAGGCCTTGGGAACATGTTTCCCCAATGAGGCTGCACATGTTAATCAGTTCTGACTTCCTATCAGCCCAGGTGTTGGCAGGGGCGGGACCTGATATGTAAATCAAGGCATGCTGGGGCCTCCTTAAGAATGCAAATAAGCTGGTGTTACTTCCTGGTATTGGGATATAAAATAAATGCACTGGAGGGGTCTTCGTCTTCTTTCTTCCTCTCCAGCAGACAGGATGGTGGCCCACCCAGCTCCCAGCTTAAAATCTATCTCTGTGTCTTCTCTATTTCTATTATTTCTCAATCTCTAGCCACCTCCACTGAGAACCCATTCGTTCATCTCTCTTTCTGTGCGGGGCCCGGAAAAGGGAGATTCCCGCCATGTCTGGCCCCCAACCACATCAGGCCCCCACACATACCCACTCTAACTCCCTATCCCTCCTCATTGCACCGAAAGCCATGCTCTTCCCCAGGACTTCGGAAGCTCTGGGGCCCCTGGCACTTCACCCTCTTCTCTTTCAGCATCCCTCCTACCTCCGTCTTTCACCTGTGAGTGAAGGGGGCATGCTAACCAGACAAGCTCAGGGGAGCCTGCATGGCGGTCCTGCAACTGAGAGACCTAAAGTCACCACAAAGGATGTCTGAAATTAAACTTGAACTGAAAGCAGTGATGGTGGGTAGTTGTCTTCACTGACAAGGTCAACCTTTACCTTAACTGGTCCGACTTGTCTTTTTGCATCTATGACAACACACCCGGAAATGTCAGGGTGACTTCTAACTTCCCTTTTTCTGGAGCCCTTTGGGCACAAGTCTAATGTGCTGGGCGCCAAGACAGACTCCACAAATTCCTTCATTGTTATCATGTTCATTGTTCCTTTGCCCACCTAAGTTTAATCATTTTACTTTTTATCCAATCCCAGGGGTTCCCTCCCCCACCCACCTTGCTTTACTTTCTCCTGCCTCTCAGTCTATCACCAACAGATTTCATGTAACCCACCTTCATCCCTCCTTGATTGCTGTCTATCTGTATCTATCTGTCTATCTATCTATCCAAAAGCCAAGCAACCAGAACGACCTGAATGACCAGTCACTATGAGGAACACTGCAGCGGGCCAAGCAGCCCTATGGGGTGGGGCCAGCTGGAAGGGCCAGCCAGCCAACCTCCTGTGGCCCCTCCCTCCAGCCAGCCAACCCCAATCAGCCCCAATTGGGGAAGGCTAGCCAGACCCTACCAGGGTACCAATTTGTTGAGGTTCTGCTTTCCAGCAATTATCGACAGTTTGGCTCAAATCAACTCACAAAAATTCTTTACAGGTTTGAATGTTTGTTTGTTTTGTGTGTGTGTATGTGTTTACATGAACAAATTGCACAAAAAACAATATTAGACCAACCTGCCTTGTACAGGAGTCTCCACATTTTAAGTCTGATGTTCTCCAGTGCTCCCCTCAAAAACCAGCTGAAGTGCTATCAACAACACAGGCTGTGAGGGGGATGGGTAGCTATTGTTTAGTGGGTTGCAAGTTGAGTTTTGTGAAGGGATGATGGTGATGTTCAACCCTCTGAACTCTACACTTAAAATTGGTTCATACAGTACGTTTTGTCTCATGCATTTTACTAGAATTTTATAAAATATGTACCCATCTCATCCCCACAGGGAGGTAGGCATTTCATTACTTAAATCAGTAGATTGAACTAGTAGCACCCTCAGAGACTGTCAAGGACTATAACCGGGAACTCACTCTTGATACTCATCAGATACTTGGTTGGATAACATAGGTTTGCAAAGGATTGACTGAGTGAAATACAGTCCGTGTGTTCTTGTAGATACACTGAAATCCATTCTTGGGATAAAGCACGCAAACAGGATCTACACATCTGGACCACATGGACCACGTGTTCTCTGGTGAAACTGTTTTTATTGAATGCAACTTGACATTACGTAATCATTGGCCCATGCCAAGAGCCACTGGAAGAAACAGTCCTGCAAGATCATTTTTCATGCAGATGTTGTCGACGAAGGTGTGTGGTTCTCTTTTTGACTACCTATGAGGAAAAACTCTTTTGTTTTGGCCCAAGGTTTAGGTTCCTTCTCTTTTTCTTTGCTGGTAATATGAAGAGTGCAATATTTTCTCATTTTTGCCTCTTTTCCAGAAAGCCTAGATGTTAAAGGGTGGCTGTCCTAGCATTTTCTAAACCTTAACTATGTGTCTGTATATCCATTTGCTGTTGACTTAAAATTATTTAAACTTATTTTTTCCCTGATTTCATTACTCATTCTCCTTTTACTTCATGCTGTTGTGAGCCACTTTAAATCTAGTCTTGAGTAAATGAGGAATAAATGAACAATTGATAAATTCATCCTCTCCTCTAAGTTCCTGCTGGATATTGCACATTTATTTCTATCACTGCTTTTATCACCATTTGTTTATATTTATATGTCTGCCATTCACACTGGACAATGTACTATCGATATTTTAGTGCATGATCTATGTCTTATTAATGTTAACTGTTTGTCTCAGTATAACTCGAATGCTTAGTTAATAACATGTATATAAATAAGTCTATTAGATTGAACTGACATCTGAATGAAAAGTGAGAAATACAATAACCTTGGAGAATGGAATATAATTTATTAATCTTTTTAACCTAAAATGTGTCAATTTTTTGCAAGCAAATTATGAGTTTGGGGAATGCTAATATTAAAAGCTAAAATCTCAGATAAGCTGCTGAAAGATTTCCCAGCCTTAAATGAATTCTTGTTTATTCTATTTCTTGTGCTATTAACATTCAAACAAAAATTCAACTCAATTCTTTCTCTTTAGTGTGTGTGTGTGTCTCTCTCCTTCAGCACTTTGATCCCTCCTCTAGGCCTTTATCTACATAACTAGAGGCCTGGTGCATGAAATTCATGGATGGGGGAAGGGGTGTCCCTCAACCCAGCCTGCACCCTCTCCAATCTGAGACCCCTCCAGAGAGCAGTCAGACATCCCTCTCATAATCCAGAACTGCTGACTCTCATCCGCTTGCCTGCCTGCCTGCTAGATTGCCCCCTAATCACTCCCCTGCCAGCCTGATTGATGCCTAACTGCTCCCCTGCCAGTCTGGTCATTTCTAACTGTCCTTCCCTGCTGACCTGGTCACCCTTAACTGTCCTCCCCTGCTGGCCTGGTCAGCCCCAACTGTTCTCCCATGAAGGCCTGGTCACCCCCAACTGCCTTACCCTGCATGCCTTGTCCTCCCCAATTGTCCTTACTTGCAGGCCTGGTCCACCCCTAACTGCCCACCACTAACTGCCCTCCCCTGCAGGCCTGGTTGCCCCCAACTGCCCTCCCCTGCAGGCCTGGTTTCCCCCAACTGTCCTCCCCTGCAGGCCTGGTTGCCCCTAACTGCCCTCCCCTGCAGGCCTGGTTGCCCCCAACTGCCCACCTCTGCAGGCCTGGTTTCCCCCAACTGTCCTCCCCTGCCAGCCTGGTTGCCCCCAACTGCCCTCCCCTGCAGGCCTGGTTGCCCCCAACTGCCCTCCCCTGCAGGCCTGGTTGCCCCCAACTGTCCTCCCCTGCAGGCCTGGTTTCCCCCACACACATACAACTGCCCTTACCTGCCTGGTCCACTCCCAACTGCCCTCCCCTGCAAACCTAGTTTCCCCAAACTGTCCTCCCCTGCAGTCCTGGTCCCTCAAAACTGCCCTCCCCTGTGGGCCATCTTGTGGCAGCCATCTTGTGTCCACATGGGGATGGCCATCTTTGACCACATGGGAAAGCCATCTTGTGTGTTGGAGTAATGGTCAATTTATCTATTACCTCTTTGTTATATAGGAGGACTCCAGCTGCTTTCCCTGACCACCAGGCACACACCAACTCTCTCCGGGACGTGTCCACACTGCCAGCATTTTTCCTCCTACTGAATCCACCTCAGCTTCCCCACAGGCTCTCCCCGCCCTTTCCCCCATCCTCCCTCCCCCATTCTCAGCCAGCCTCTCCGGTTTCCGGTCACTCCAGCCCAATCCCTGGAAGTGCTTCGGTGCTCATTCTCTTCTCACTCTTCTTCTCAATAGCAGGTGAATTGCCACCTTCCAAATATGCCCAGACCCTCACTGCCAAGTCATTCTTCCACCCTTTAGCTCCTGTAAGATTTGGGGTGAAAACCAGGGTTATTTCAATAATCCCCTAAAATGCATCCCTTTTTTAATTACTGGTATATAAAAGGCAAATGTTTCCACCAGTCCCATATGCTTAAAACACTATTGGCTCTGTGCTACTCACAGGTTCTTTCTTTCCTCATTAGGGGGGAACTTTCTGCCAGCTGTCCAGCCTGCCTGAGGAGCCAACCCCTGGCATTGTACTAACCACTGAGGGTCCTTGGCACAAGGCACTGTTTCAGATCTCTGCAACTCTGCTGTCTGAGGGAGTCCTGCTCCCCTCCTTCAACCCTCTTGGCAAAGAAATCCAAGTTCCTGTTTCAGCTGGACCACGTAATGATCCTGGAACTTGAATGATAATGTGTCAAAACACTACTGATACGTTCTTGCATGAGAATCATTACCAACCTAAACTGTTGCATTAATTTAAAAAAATTCTTGCTTTAGATAACATTTTAAACTCTATTAAATATATGTTTATGGTGTTAAGCCTGCATTGATTAGTCTGTCAGAGAAAGTAACATAGATTTATTTCTGAACTAAATAAAGAACTTTCAGTGGTTAATAGCATCAGCTATTCCACAAAATTAAAAATAAACTATAAGGGATTGGCCTTTTCTTTCATATTTTTAATAAATGTGATCAAATGGTCTATCTCAAGTTAGTATTAACAGAGCAAATATTTTTATCCTAAATCACACACTCTGAGGTGTTGGCTCTATGTGTGTGTTATGGTGTGTGTGTGTGTGTGTGTGTGTGTGTGTGTGTGTGTATTTAATTGAGTCTAATGGCAGATTCTCAAATATATATCTGGCTTGTGTTTTCATCAGGGAGTAAAAAAGATAGTTTCATTCTTATTGGCAGGTGCATCCACATACGTGTTTATTCTAGAATTTTCAAACCGTGATGGGTATCCCATCAGCCTGGAAATTGTAACCATGTGTTTCACAGGACAGAGGAATCCTGGCACTCATGTAGTCTTTTTGTGAGATTTAGTAGGGAGAGAAATGGTGTAGTTGTCACCATGGCAATAAAGGAATTGTTAGCACAAAAGATGCTGGAGAGAAATGTTGGACAAGAAACATCAGCACAGAACAGTCCAAGAGATGCTTATCATTGTCTGACACAAGAGCCCAGACTCAGAAGATGCTCTCTGTCCATTTCAGTTGGAAAACTTAAGCTTCACAAAGAGTAACAGCTCTCTTAAAATCTCCTTTTAAAATTCTAGATTCTTCCCAGAACCAAGAAGATAATGAGGTAGACTCAGAAAAATCCTCCTGGGTCAGAAACAACCTTTGATCAGATAAAGCCCAGAGTCAATTAACATTTGGTGATAACTCAGCTCTCCCTTGGATTATAAGCCATAGAATAAAGTCAAGTGAATTTGTTGGAATTAACTTCTCTATGATGGTGGATTATAAATTGTTTGTTATTTTATTTGTATTTAACTTTATTTAAAAATTTTTCTTCAATAACTGTACCAAAATTACAACTTCTTTTAAATGTATAATTAGAGTTGAACATAGCACAAGTCTCTATGTACTATGAAATATTATCCACACTTTTGATTATATATTGCTGGTGATTTTTAAAGAAACTCTTCAATACCTTAGATATGTATGTAGAAAAAAGGTGTAGGCCATTTTACAGTTCAAAAAAGGAATATGCTATTCTTAAACTTAGTATAGTCTATTCTATCTAAAGTTGGGGCAATTCTTCCTTCTTTGCTTATAAATAATTTTTCTTAACTTCCACAACATGTTCTACATAGATCATAAAATGGTATCATTTAAAGCACAAAATCAAGTTTACTTGGCCTTAAAGTTTCAAAGACTTAGAGACATTCAATTACTTTAATTTAGTTTGGAGCAAGAAAGGGTGGGAAGAGCAAGTAGCGAGGTGAGAGGACTGGGGTGTTTGGAAAAATTCACAAATTAAGATATGAAATACAATTTTCACGTGACCTTCTCTCACACCCTAACATTAAAGTTTTCCTGGTTTCTTTAAATAAAATGGAGAGCCCTAGCCAGTGGGCTCAGTGGATAGAGAGTCAGCCTGTGGACTGAAGGGCGCCAGTTGGATTTGGGTCAATGTCACAGGCCCTGGTTGCAGGCTCAGTCCCTTGTGGGAGGCATGCAGGAGGCAGCTGGTCAATGATTCTCTCTCATCATTGATATTTCTCTCTTTCTCCTTCTCCCTTTCTCCCTGAAATCAATAAAAAGATTTTAAATAAATAAATAAATAAATAAACAAATAAATAAATAAATAAAATGGAGAAGGCAAGAGAGAGAGAGAGAGAGAGAGAGAGAGAGAGAGAGAGAGAGAGAGAGAGAGAGAGAGAGAGAGCGCACCAGGGTGGGTGCCAGCGGGACACCTCCGATCGCCCTACCAGCAGCCCCGCAGATTGGGCCTGATCACCAGCCAGGCCGAGGGACCCTACCATACATGAGTTTCGTGCACTGGGCCTCTAGTGTGTTTATAACAAGCCTTCACTTCTACATGACAAATCCCCTGTTTTCCTTCTTCCATTTTTGGAATTGTCTTGGTTATCTTGGCTGTTTATCCTTCAACATGAATTTTAGAATTTGTTCAGTTTCACTAAAATTGCACTGAAGCCTTGATTAAAATTGTATCAAACATTTATGACAATTTTTGGAACTTCTCCATCTATGGAAGTAGTTTGTCTCACTCTGATTGTTCAGATCTATTTTATTTCCTTCAATCACATTTTTCCATTTTCTCAATATATTGGGCCTCTTTTGTTTTATTTAATCCAAGGGATAACAGAGGTTTTGTTGCTATTCTGAATAGCAAAATCTTTTTATTGCATTTTTCTATTGCTTACTGCTGTTATGTGAGAATAGCTCGGGTTCTGTTGACTCAAACTAATCTTGTTTTATTAACTTATAGATCATTTTAGATGTTCCATGATAGAAAATTACAGTATCAGCATGTAATAACAGCTTTGCTTCTTCCTATCCAAATCTTATATATGCAATTTCTTTATCTTCTCTGTATTTTTTATTAGAACCATCTTTTTATGATGAAGAGCAGCTATTTTATAGCTCTTCTCTTCCTGTTTCTGACTTTAGAGGAGATAACTTCAAAATTTTGCCATAATTGTGAAGTCAAGTGAAGTCTTTTGGTCAGATACCTTTAATCTAGTTTAAGCTTCTACTAAAAATTGAAAGTAAATTAGTAATAGTTTACAGGATTGATATTGAACTTTATTAACTGCTTTGTGTCCGTCAAGATCTTAGGTTTTGTATGCAACTTTTTTTATGATTTCAGAAAGGAAGGGAGAGAGAGAGAGAGAGAGAGAGAGAGAGAGAGAGAGAGAGAGAGATCAGTGAAGACAGAGAATTACTGCTCCACTGCAGGGGATGCAGCCTGCAACCTGGGTATATGCCCTGACTAGAACTGAATGGGTGCCTTCTTAGTTCCTGGTCGATGTTCAACCATTGAGCTACACCAGCTGGGCTCACATAACAATAATTTTAAATGACTGGATGTCCTCTTACTGCCTCGTTGCCTAGCTTAGACTTTACTTCTCACTTATGCCACAACATCTGCTCTACTCTCATAATAACACCTCAGGGATGGCATGAGCTGTAGCAAAGCACCCTACTTGGTGAGTTTGAATAAAGCCTCCTCATAAAATGGCATGTCCCTCTGAGTGACATCAACAAACAACGTCTGCAAATATAAAAACATAAAAGAGTTTGCAATCTTGGAGGTTATAGTTCACCATGCGGAAGAGGATCTAGGCAGATTCCACGGGCAAGGAATCCAGAAATGCTTCTGTTGGAGGGCACAGGCAATGCTCATGAACGTGACCTCAGATCTTGATGAGCTATCGATGTTTAAGGAGAATTCCCGCAGTAGAGGAAACAACAGATCACGGTGGCTTCCTGAAGACAGACATCTAAGTGTTGGACTCTGTTTGCCTTCATTCCAAATTCAGAGGAATGGCAGGAGGTCCAAGGCTGGGTGTGGCCACCTTCCCACACAGGAAGGATACTCCTTGCTGTAGACCGTGTGACTGGCTCCACCTGTAAATGAGCAGGCCGTCATTTGGGCTTATCAGATAATCTGCTATTACATTGGTTAACATGTCTATCTATATCCACTGTTGGTAAGAGATGGAGTTGGACAAAGAAGCAAACTCCAGTCTTCTTTCCCCTTTACTAGACTTCTTTGCTGGACATTTTTTTTTTCTGGGTGAAACAAACAAACAAACAAACAAAAAAGATTATGTAATTTACCCTAAAATTATGCTTTTAGAAATTTTAGAGTTTATGGATTGGACACATTAATTGATTAATCAACACACTATATAAAGCATTCACAACAGGCTATTTTATTAAAGTTCCTACTTTAAAAAAGCGTTATTACTTTAGAACAACTAAAAATTATGACTTCAAATCAATATTCCAAAATAGTAATATCCACACTTATGAAAACTACACCTTTAATAAATAATACTGTACCTTATATTTGAAGACATAATTTCAGATATAAAAAATAAAAACATCTATTAATATTACATATTATTTTAAAATACTCTGAAATCAATACTGTGCAGGGTCCTAAAAATGAAAAAGATTAATTTTTAATCTGGAGAAAAAGAAGATTGAATCTGTTACTGAAAATAAAGCAATCTATCATTCCTTGTTTATTAATAATATAGTTATAATGTTTTCCTTGTGTTTCTATTTTTCTTTGTATGGTAGATCCCATTTTTAAGGAAGTCAGAAAAAAGATAAATAATATTTTCTAGAATTATAATACGTTTAATATGTCTTTTTCAATTGTAGCTATCTTTTAGTATAAAGATACTTTATGAAAAAATAAATGACTTTGGAAAAAGGATTCTAAATCAAGAGGGATACTTTTGCCCTTGTGTGAATGTGACTAAACAAACACCAAAGAAATGATGACAGATACATTACTCATGTCTTTTCCTGAGACATAGATTGTCAAAAATCTGCTTTAGACTTTAGCTATCAAATGCCTAACTGAATTATCTAGTAAGTCTATCCTGAGTCCATATTGAAATTTAAATAAATGCTTTTCCTGGTGAAAATTCGCTGATTGGATGGCGTCAAATGTCTCTCCAGTCTTTGACCTCCTCTCTTACTTTCATCCCCACCCCCTCTTCCATATTGGTGGAAAGCTCTGTCAAATATAACTCTTCTCTGCCCGGGCACCATTCACGTTGCTCTACTTTTATTACTAAATGGGATGTGTTAGGGCTCCACTCACCTCAGGCATGACTGGTGGCTGTCGTGGTGAAGTGTCTGCTGTCTCCCAGCTGTGGGCATGGCAACTGTAAGCCATCCTTACTCTGACAGACACCCTTCCTCTCAAATACCACTGTGGCCTCCACAAGAGATGGTCGTGTTCATTCTGCAGGTATCACTTTGCAATCACTGTCACCTGGAGCATCTTCAGGAAGCATTCCCCCATCTGCCTCATTCGCCTCACTGCTTGTGCATTCGCCATACATAGTGCTTGAATCCAAGAATTGTCTTCTACTCACGCACCTCAACTATCAATACTTGCACCCCTGTGTAAGTTGACTCCCAAGGAATAGTTTACTTATATGTCACCGTTTAACCGTTTGCTAAAATAAGGCAACAAATCCACTCAAACATACACAAACTAAGACACAAAAAGGAAACAAATGACCGAACCATCTTTCACGTAAACAGCTCATTATGCCTTCATTACCATAGTTGCATATCCCTGATAATGGTGGCACAGCAATATCACAAAGTAAACTCACTTTTGGCTAATCAAATGATATTCATACCAGAGGATAATATTCATAACAAAAAGGCTGTGTTTAAGATTGTCTTCTGAGTTAACAAAACCCAATACCCCTAGTATAAGGTGACCAGATTTTAACATTGGTAAAGCAGGACACCATTGCCGGGGGGAGGGGGGGAAGGGAGTTTCTCGATTAAAAATTTGGTCTATATGGAGCAACAAAAATTTTCATAGAACGCAAAAATAGTATTGTAATATATATTTTTTAAATTTCAACATAAGTACAGTTTACAAATATAATAA
The DNA here is from genome assembly GCF_014108245.1 of Pipistrellus kuhlii. Taxonomy (NCBI): domain Eukaryota; kingdom Metazoa; phylum Chordata; class Mammalia; order Chiroptera; family Vespertilionidae; genus Pipistrellus; species Pipistrellus kuhlii. Next base: position 2,443,607 of record NW_023425540.1, read on the forward strand.
ATAAATAAAAATTATGTATAGTCATAAGTGTCACTTTCAAGGCTGGTGCTAGACTTTTTGCCACCACTATAAAATATAAATAATATGAGTACTGTCTGCTAAATTCAAGAAAATTTATGTATTTATGAAATAAATAAATAAATTACTTACCTAAATTATCTGAATAGCTGATTTGTAATGACATCACTTGTTTAACTAGCTTACTAGCACACAGTACGATGGGTATCGTCTGAGAGACAGTTACAAAATGTTTTCGTCGTTGCCAATCCCAAAAAATGCCATTGTTCATTAAGTCCAAACAATGGTGGTCGAATTCTAACAACTGGTCAACAATGCGAACTTTGATAAGCAGTTCTCCATAACCAGTTTTCAACAATTATTTGTTATTATTAAAGTTTAACATCATAAAATTAACAAAAATAATATAAAACTCATATCCTGGCTAAATAGCCACATGGCCGCTGAAAACTGTATATTCCCTTCCCATTCCCTTGCTATTCCCTAGCTTGTGGTGCATTCTTTCCAAAAATCGGGAGTTTTTAAAAACACCACAGGACGAGGGACAAATTATTAAAAATCGGGACGTCTGGTCACCTTACTCTAGTACCTTATTTCAGGTTTATTTTCTAGATGTAAAAGTGGGGAGGGAGGCATGTTCTTAAAGGGGAGAGGCTGGGTCATCTAGTAGTTAGTGACAGTTAATGACCTTGTACCACAGAGACTCAAATCCTTTAAGGAAACCCTGTATGGAAAGTCTTTAAGGAAAAAAAAATAGTGTATTTGCCAATAAAATTAGTGCTGCAGTCCCATAATGAACTTCTGCATTTTGTTTAAGATTATTTCTATTGTATGCTCCTCTTTTATTTGCAATTAGGGAATAGCATGCTTTTAGGAACAGTTTATTGAACCAAAGAACATTGTACAGGCAATCGGAAGAAGCCTGCTACTTCTGTGTCTTCAGGGAAGTCTACCTATAAAAGGAGGACTCTTATATCTGGCAATTATAAATATACGTCTTTATGAGTTAATGTATTCTTTCATTATTGCCAGTTTTAATTCTTTAGGTGTAAGATTTAATTTTGTCCAGGTACAAGATGATCATTAAAGGAATTATTACAATAGAAACAACAAATAGTGATGAGCTGATATTCCAAAGGAAGGTATTATACTATAAAACTTACGTTTTATGTAATTATCTCACTGTACATACGTTATTTAATTTCAGTCATGGGACTAGGAAGGGGTAGAGTAAGCTCAGGGTCTGGCCCAAGAGGGTTAAGGCAGTTCTGCGGATCACAGCTGGTCCTCCTTTCATCATGAACGGGCCTAGGGGGTACAGTATGAGGCGCTGTAAGTAAGTTTTCATTTCCCTCACCTTCCTTCTCAGCCCGTGTCCCAAGCACTAAAATGTCATTCTGTCCTTCATTAGCATCTTCCTTAAAAGAGAAATGTGCAGCCACGATCAATTATAGGAGTCATCAGCATGAAGATACACCTAGATTCATAAAAAGGGGTCAAATCTCCAAGAATGAGGGGTGGAAAAATAGTAAGATGCACAGACAAGAATGAAAGAATTTAGAGGTAAGAGGAACAGGGGAAAAAGCACAGGAAACAGAGCAGCCATTGAGTTGAGGAAAAGCAGGAAAGCCCTGTGCAAGTGAAAGAGGGCAGTATTTCAAGGAGCAGGTGGTTGACTTTGGCAAAGATCTCTGAAAGTTCGAGTAATATAAATCAGAAAGCAGTGTGTTGAAGTAGGTCCTCGGATGTCATTGTGGTCTTTATAAGAACAGTTTCAGTAAAATTATGTGGTGAAAACCACTCTGTAGTTGTTTGAGGTGTGGGAGATGAAGACGTGTACACAGCTAATGTATACAGTTCCTCTGGACGCTTAACCTTGAAGGAGTTCAGAGAAATGGGTTTATTAGGTGAGGGGAAAAGAATGCATTTTTATTGATGATGGGAGATTCCAGACTATGTTCATATGCTGAGGGAAATGACTTTGTTGAAGGGAAGAGAGGTCATAATCGTAAGAGCAAGAGTCCTAAGAGCTGTGACAAGAAGGGACGAGACCCAGGGGAGTAAGGAGATTGCTTTTGTCGCTGTTCAAGGGGTGTCTTCCTGGATGCAGGAAGAGGGGGGAAATAGATTTCAGTGTAGGAGGGATTTTAGATTTGGCAGAGAAAGCAGGAGACATTTCCTATCAAATGGCTTCTATTTTCTTAATAAAATATTAAATGAGTCCTCCTCCCCCCGCTGATATAGGAATAAATTGGGGGTGAGGAGTGTTTGTGGAGAGGAGAGGATATAGTAGGACTTTCAGGGAGTGGGGACAGTACGCCTATCAGAGAAACCCAGGGTGAGGGAGGGGCGTCACTGAGTGCCAGCTGCATCTTTGTGTCCTACAAGGGAACCAGCCAGCATCACCAGAGGGACTTCCCCCGCACCAGCCAGCTGCTCCCACAAGGCCGGGGAGGGCTGTTGGCAGGTACTTTTCTCGGTTGAGGTTTTGCAAGACAGGTAAGAATATTGGAAACAATGCACTTACTTTTTTTTTTTTTTAATTCAGTTCAAGGATTACATTTTGTTTGGCTTCATGGAATGGTTTGAAAGAGCTGATTGCTGCAAATGCTCGGCCGTATATGGCTTGATCCTCACACCATGGACCTGTGAGTCTAGGTAGTAATACTCAGGTGTATTAGAGAGGAAGTAACGTGGCTCCTCCAGGCTACGGGCCAGACACAATATCTTTGCATCCCAGTTTTGCCATGCAGTGTGACTGGCGCAAGCTGGGGCTGCGGTTTTGTTATTTGCAAATGGCGGTTGGTGACCATCCACTGACGGCTGTGGAATGCAATGCCATGTCCTCCAAGGGTCTTGGACATTCCGCGTTCTCAATGATGTAAACATTGAAAATTATGTGGCTGGAAATAATGCTATTAATCCAGATTTCCCCTTTGGAGCTAACATCTCAGCTTCTGCCGATGTAAAACAGAGAGATTGATTGAATCTGTTAATGCTTCTTTAATCTTTACTATCCAAATTCTTTAGCACTTAGCACAAAGGATACATAAACATTAGGAAGATACAATATTTGCCTATAGAATTCTAAAATGTAAAGAGTATGATAAAGCTCAATCTCATAAAAATTAATTACAAGATATTATGCACAACATGATATACATCATATTAATTAGGATACTATTAATAGTATAAGAATCTTAATCTAGCCACATAAATGCAAAAACAAGTAGTGTAAAGTTCTATATGAGCATATACAAAGAGTAAGAGTTTGTAAGTAAGTTAACAAATAGATTTACTTCTGGAAGCAGGAATTTTAAAAAAAGAAACATCAACAGTTTTAAGAAGAATTTAAACAATGGGCAAAGGAAACCCTTACCTTCTCTGGTGGCAGGAATAAGAAAAATGCGCATGAACATGGCGGCATCTCACCTTCTTTCACATTTATTTATGAGGAAATGCTTTAAGAGTGAGGCCGAGGAGAACGGCAACTGATGTTTTCCAGAGTCCTGCTTGAGAACGTGAAGATAGTAAATTTCTGTTAAACCATAAAAAGAATGTGTCACTAGATACCAGCATGAACTTGGTAAAATGGAATGCCATCAGCAGGAAATGGAACCTGAAACTGAAAAATGATTCCATCACCAAGATATGGCGCGAAGGCTGTTTATTATTTAACATGGACAAGCAGCTTGGGAGGGAAGAAAGCCAGTTGTATTGAAGTTTGAGATGTGTACTGGCTCTTTTCATTCATTGAGTTCAATGTCTTAATGAACTAATAAGTATTTGTAGAGGCTGCACAGTGGCTAAATGAGGATGCTCTGGAGACTCTCAGCCCTTGGGTAAAATTCTGGACCTCTGGGCAAGGAGGAGGAGAGGGGCTCAGTTTCCATATCTGTGAAGTAAGCAGAGAAAGAGTATGTATTTCCTGGGTTATAAAAGAAGATCAGAGCTAAGACATAGGAGCCACTTAGATTACCTGGTGCTCAAGAGCCTGGTCTATCTTCTCCTTTGAATTATTAGACCTGCAGTCATGACATTGTTTATAAGAAGGTGGAATTTTAGGGGCCTTTTGAGAGTTTTCACATTGATTTTCAAACACTCCTTTGCCTGAGGCTATTAGGGATGAGTGGAATGAGCCCCAGGGAAACTGAGTAGATACCTACAGTCCTGGAGCTGTGAGTGTGAGCCAGGGCTCCGGGGAGCACAGTTAGTGGCCACCAGGGAATAGAAGTAGAGAAAGAGGAAGAGGAGGATGAGCAGGGAATCACAGGGCAGAAATCTAGTAACATTAATGCATGAAAGAGGAACTTAGTTCATCAGATCAAGGACTAACAATCAGCATTACCCCGAAAAAAGTGGGGCTGCCTCTGAAAAGGGGAATGGCATACTCCTTGAAGGAAAAATGAAAAGTATACAAAACCCCAGAACTCAGGTCTGTCTTCAACTTTTCATTTTATTTTCAAAATTGATTTCCATCCAATTCATTATGTGGGTGTGGAAGTGGATTTAAAAATATAGCTGGTCTCTCAAAAAGGTGCATTTAGCGCACAATCTCGGTGATCATTCAGGCCAGATTCCCCCTGCAGACACAGGTGAGCAGGATGATCACGTGAGAACAATAAGAAACAAAACACTGCACAGCGGGTAGACCTGCTATTGTTTTAACTTAGACCACATCCCTAGTTTGTCTTTCCCAGTCCAAGGTATGTGGAAAATATGTATTTCTCACTGTGTACATCCTCAGTTTTACTAATCTACTCAGTTCTGTTGGAGTCCAATCAGACGGGCTCTTATTTTTCTTGGGAATGATCATAGTCCCTGGGACATATCAGAGTTATTGCCATCATTAATCAACTGTTTCCCTGGGCCTAATGAATAACCAGCCAGGCCAGGAGCATCTGTACAGAATCATCTTGGTGTCGGCATAACTTAGCCAAAGCTCACATGGAGCGTTGATCCTCCTAAATAGTCCCGGGAATAACATATTGATTCTTTTTGAAAGTAGCTTGGAAAAGAGGAGGAAATTGTGCATGATTATTCAGTCTCTAGCAAAAAATCACATAAAAGAGCCTTCCATAGGTCAAAACAAATTTTAATTTACACAATTTGATAAATAGCCTTGTAATAGTCTTGAGTGATACAATTGACTTGCAGACCTAAGAAGCCAATTTTTTTTTTTGAAGAGCAGCACAAATGATGGCAGACATTTTCATCCTCTGTCTACTTGGATATTGATTCATTTCTCGGTAACAGAAAAAAAGAAAAGAAAATTGTAATTATAGCGGCGCTGTTCACTATTATAAGTAGAGGACTACCCACATTTCTATTATTAACCCCTATTGTCACTGGTTTATGATCTCAGCAGTAGACTTGGCAAGGCTGATACCTCCTCGGGAGTACATTTTTTTCACCGTGTTTCATAAGCCACTGGTCTATTTATGAATTATACAACTGCCAGAAATCATGTGCACTCAAGCAGGCTTTTGATTTCCAATCTCTCTGAAGAAAGGTTTATGTTTATAAAATGAAAACGCTGGCTTCAAAATATTCAAAATCCCTTTTGGCGTATTTGATGTGTCTTTTTATTGTTTCCTTAATTCCCCGGTCTGTCTTTGGAAGGCAGGACCTTCATACAAATTAATGCAGCCTGGTCTCAGGCTGGCGGCTCTCCTCCCCTGTGCTAACAATTGGCGCAGATTGCTGGGGTAGAGGGCAGTCGGCTACGATGATTGGTACCAATTGCCAGGCGCCAGCAATGAGCCTGTGAGCTCAGGGACAGGTCGCCTAGCCCTCCAGGGGCAGCAGAGACTTAGAGGACATCACATGCATTGTGACATTTCTGACGCACGCACGCACCCACCTCCACAGAATTGTTCCTCAGATGCAAAGTGTTATCATTTAAAACAATGATGGACTCCATCACCCATATATAAAGATGTTGATATACTATATAGTTAGATGCACTATGGTATATATTCTATACATTACACGTGATATGTATATGATGTGTAGTTAGAGAAAGTTAAAGTAAATACTATTCACCCACCACCAGTTGAAGGTGGAGTGTAACCAGCTCCTTCATATTCCCTGGAATTTAAATTCTCTCCATTATCAAATCTCCCTCATTTCTCCAAAAGGTAACCAATAGCCTAATTTTTAAAAATGATCTCCATACTTTCCTTTATATGCTCATCTGTAAATAGCATTGACTCCGAGTTCTTGGTTTGGATATTTAAATAACTGGCGTGATGCTGAGGTAACTGGGTAATCATTTGCTCCGTGTCACTCAGTTAAGTGTCTGGGGTGCGTGTATTTATTACAGTAGCTGGAGCTCATCTCCAGGGCTGTCTTGCTTCCCTTTTAAGGAAAACCACAACTTACTGCTCACTCTGCTGTGGCCCCGGACTTAGCGCCAGTCTTTCTAACACGTTCCCTTCACCAGTACATTCCTAGAGCCTAATGAGGAGCTAAAAATTATCTAAAAGAACTGTGTGAATATGAAATTACGCCAAGCCAACCTTAGACATTTGAGCATAATTTTTATCTGTGTTACCTTAGCCAAAAGAGTTTTTGGGTTACAAAGCCTAGCAGACTTGCAATACAAACTGAGGCATTCATAGTCATATTACAAAGGTGTTTTTAATTGAATGTACTGGGTGGCATCTTATACAATGAAGAGGTAATATGCAAATTGACCATCATGCCCTTGCATCACAAGATAGCCACCCTTACATTGCCACAAGATGGCCAACCCCCACATTGTCACAAGATGGCCGACCCCCACATTGTCACAAGATGGCCAGCAGGGGAGGGCAGTTGGGGTGATTGAGTCAGTAGGGGAGCAGTTAGGTGTCAATCAGGTCAAGAGGGGTATGGTTAGGGGGCTACCAGGCTGGCAGGCAGAGTGGTTAGGGGCAATCAGATACCCAGGCAGGAGAGTAGTTAGGAGTCTCTAAAAATAATCACTAAAAACATATTTAAAAATAAACAAATAAACCTGGTTCAGTCCCCACCTTCCATGGCACTACAGGCTGGATCTTCTCCCACACAAATCCCTTCAACAACTGTCACAGGGATTGCCTTATATATGATGCCATCCTCTGAATGTGTCTACCTTCCGAGCATTCGCTTGGATATTTATTATCTTATTTGTGAAGTGCTTTCCCTGAGTTATGCTTTTATCCATCAGTAACCGGAGAGCTACTGCCGGCTTGGCACCACAGCTTTTACTCCTCCTGTTTGGACGGCCTGGCTTTCCCGGGCGCTGCTATTACTTCTGGCTTCTCGCGATTCCTGCCCCTCCCCCCTGCTCAGTACCTCTGTATTTCATTACTTCCTCCATGCTGAGATTAGGGATCTGAGAATATCACCGACTCCTTCATGTATTCACTCATCCATTGAACAAAAATGTCCCGCACACTCAGTGTGGACCAAGCATCTGCCAGACACGGATGGGTAGACGGAGCAGAGGAAGCTTTCTCTCAAGGGATCCCCCGTGGGCAGAAACAACTGACCAGAAAGAGTATTACCATATGCAAGTGGAGTAGCAGAGAGAAGCAAGTGGGCATTATGGGAGATTACAGACTTGACACGCATTTAAGAGGGCAGGAGCGAGGCGGGGGTCGCAGGAGCCTTCCAGTGAGAGTGCTCCAGGAGAAAGAGGGAGCAGGAAGGTGAGGGAGAGGCCTGCCTCCTGGGCGGCGGGCTCAGCGAGAGGCACAAACACGAGGACACATTAGCCACGATTATTAATGATTATTAATGCCGCGAGGGAAAAATGCAGAACAAACCCCCCCCCCCCCCTGCCAGTCTGCTGTAGGAGCTGCAATCACCCCTGCAGGTGACACTTGAGACAGAGGCAGGAGACAAGACTCCGTGGCTGGAGACAGAGGCAGGGCAAGACTGTGAGGGTCAGGATGCTGTGGGAGGGAGCGAAGGCTTTGTCTCCAGGATGCTGAGAGCTCTGAGGAATTCCCAGAGGAGACTGAAGAGGTCTGACATTGTCTCAGAGAGGCTGTTAGGCACCAACACGGGTGCACATGATGGAACTGCTGTCGCCCGCCCTGCTCTGCTCCAAGAGCAAAATGGGTGGATGGAGTCCTCTTCCTTCCCATCCTTTCCCTGTTTATCTTTCTCCCTGGCTCCTCTCTCCGCTGAGCATATACGTCTGGTACATTATCCTCTCCTTCCAGAAGGCAAGCCCCGTGAGAACAGAGACACTGTTTGGATGAAGCTCCACACCCATCACCTGACCAGCACCTGCCCCAAGCAGCACCCGAGGCTCTGTGAGTCTGACCAACGAGCCGTGTGACAGGGAGGCGCTGTGGGTGTGACAGGGATGGTGTGCAGGTGGCTCACTGCCCAGCTCCTTCGTGGACAGCGATGCCTCCCAGAGAGGCCAGAAGAGATAAGATACCTTTAGGAAGGAAGATGGTAAACCAAGTCACACAATCAATGTTTTGTGAGTTGTGTTTGATGAATAATTTCTAATCCCGTGGGGTAACTGCACTGGAATATTACTACCATAAGATATTTGATTGAGAACTAAATGCCACAGAAGCTAGTGATCACTTTCCTGTTTTTCATTGTAAATACCCAGGAAACACCTCAAAGAAATAATTACTTTGAGACCCATCTAATCATTCCTAATGACAGTCAAGCTCCTCCTCCACAAATAAATCATTTGTTCTTTTGATTCCTCATTTATCAATTCTTCAGTGTGCTTGTTCTGAACATGGCTCTCATGTACCATGAAAGGAAAGCTTTCTGACTCCCCTCCGCTGGAGAGCTACATGACCCTCTATGCCAAGGTCAACCCGCTTCAGGCATCCTTCTGACCTTCAAGATTCTAAGATGGATAGTAACCTGTTGACCCCATGTAGAAAAAAAACTTACCTGAATGAAAATTGTTATAAAATATACAACAAATGAACATTAGAACGCATTTCAATGGTCATTTTAAATCTTTCTCTGCAATATGCCATTTCACCTTGCAACCCAACTTGGTTACTGTGGTGCATGATAAATGCTTTCATTCAATTTCACAGGATTCTCCAAGACAAGACCAAAAGATTTCCCAAGTTTATCTATTTCAGGACTTGAGTAAAGTTAATGTATTTAAAAGGAGTACTGGGGAAGGGAGTTGTGTTAGTTACTGACAGGTATACCAATCTGGACCTAAAAATAGTCAGTTTGATTCAATAGAACCTCAAGATGTTACACACCCTGGAGTCTTTATAATTTTCATAATAAACAAATGTGGCAGTGTGGTCAGCGCGAACACAGACGGGAGGAAAAGGTTAGAGCAGCTTTGGCTTCTGGTTGTCCTCCCTTTAGACACTTGGCCTCAGCTGGGATTCCTGAATATGCTTGTGAGCTTCTCACCTTTTATTTAGCTTTTTAGACTGCACCTTAGACTTGCATACATATTTGCAAAGTGTCAAGGTCCTGAAAAATAAACATTTATGATGCATATAGAAATTTACTTAACAGGGTAGCGCCTCTACTCCAGAGTGTCATAGACTTGAGAGAAAAATATAATCTCAGGCCACATTCCCTTAACGCGCGGGTATACGTTATTCATTGAGAGCAATTTTATCCAAGTTCTTCCATCAGAGCTCTAGCCGCTTCATTCGAAGCTCTGAAATGAACTTCCACTGATCGGGCACTCTTGCTTTCTTATTCAAAGAGAGCGTTACTGCTGACTACGGAATTTGAACCAGGGAGATGATGTGGTGGATGAGGAAGGAGAGAGTGAGAGACTAGCCTTTGCGGAAATGACGTGGGCTGATTTGGGGTATCCCTCCATTAACCAGGCAAAGATAACAAAGCAGATCATTCAGCAGTGGGCCTCGCTGTTTGAGAAGGAAGCAAGCAGTGAGCAGCAGCTAGGTATCCTGCTTCTCCATCTGCTGCTCTCAGGGGTGTGTTCTACAAGAGTCTGAGCACACATTTTTTATTATTAATCTACTGCCCATCTCCCTTGAAGGGGGTTGCTGCCTGGGATGTCCGTGTGGTTGTCCAGCCCTCCCAGTAATTGATTTGGGAGGACTTATGGCGTTCAGAACTCTCCCACTTGTGTTGGAGTTACGCATGGATGATTTTTCTCAAATATTTGTACCTACGGAATGGTTACTGATCATAAGCTCTTACAGACAAGATCCATTCCTGATTTATCTTTGTTTTCCTTTCAGTCCTTAGCACACTAATTTTAAGTAATATGTGGTTGAAGCCAATTGACTAAAATTGGTGAATGCAAGGACAGTAGGCAATATGAAAGATGAAATGTTCATAAAGATATATTTGTTCAAAAGAAAAGAAGGATGAAGAAGGGCCTTCTTTACTCTTTTGGGGACATTTACCTCTTTCTTCTATCCACTCCTACAAATTGGTCAGGTGGGCTACATAGCTACTTCTGGGGCCAGGAAAGGTAATTTTTAATCTTCCCCCTCAGGTGCCTTCCAGAAAGTAAGAGAAGATATATTGCAGGGGAATGATTAACGAGTCTCTACTATGCCAGCTAACAACCTTGGTCAAGTAACTTTATCTCTGTAGCCATCACACACAGGAAAGTGCCTGGACATAGCAGAGGTGCCAAGAAAGGTTCTGGATGAATAACTGAATGCAGCAATGATTTTCTCGGTGCCCAATGCCCTTTTCTCCAAAGCCTTACATTTCTCACAGGGCACTTACGAAAAGGGGCTTATTAAAATATGAAACACTGTACACAAGGAGACCATAAGAATTGTTATGGCTAAAGGAAAACTTCATCTAGAGGAAGAACAACCCTGTGATTGAGGAGTTCAGAAACCTGAGGCTGGAAGAAGAATTAGAAACCAAGGTCAAAAGATCCATCCATGTTGGAAAGAAGTAGTAACAGACAAGGGTGTGGGACTCCACACTCTATTCTGTGCTCATTTCCTAGGCTGCCTTACCAGTTACCACAGGCATGGTGGCTTAAAACAAGGGAATTGTATTCTTGCTGAGCTCCGAAGGACAGATGTCAGCAGAGCTTTGCTCCCTCCCAGGACTCCAGGGGAGAGAGCAGAGGCTTTCTCTGGCTTGGCTACTTGGCTGCAGTTTCTGCTCTGCTTCACACAGGCTTCCTCTGGCTGGTGTACTTCCTCTAGGTATCTCTTATGAGGGTGCCAGTCATTGGTTTTAGGGTCCACCTCAATCTAGCCTGGATTACAACTGAGAAGAGCCTTTTACCAAGTCAGGTCACATTCCCAGGGCCCAGGGGTGAGGACACAGATGTGAATTTTGGGAGAAAGGCCACGGATCTACTCACTATAGACTCCAGGTAATTTTTCCCCCCACCACATTGTACTGTTCCCCAGTTTTTGCTACTAATTACTACTCATGTCTTTTCCACTTTATCTTCATTTAATCTGTACAGTAATCTTTCACATCTTTCTGAGAGGAAAGTGAAATATATCTGTAACATCATAGATCTTTCCATATGCGTGAAAAAAATAAGTACTAAAAAAGTTGACCATAAGTGTAGTGGTATTAATTTAAAAGCCGATGAAAGATCCTCTGTCTCCGACTTCTTCCCTTCATTAGCTAACAAGATGCCTCGTGGTCCCATGCAATTCATCTTCTTCGTCAAGGCTTTGAAGGCTCTGCTGGGACAGGTAGCATATTACACCATTATCAATCATTAACAGTGTGCTGTAAATAAGGTTGGAGAACAGTTTCCCAAGGTCTGATGGGAAGGGAACTCCTAGAGAGCATTAGGCACTGAGATGAGGGAGATGAGAACAAAAAAGCTACCAAAGGAGAAGACACTCATAAAAGAAGGGGTGGTGAAAACCGATCCTTCCAAATTCCTAACTCTGCTTAGCCTGGGATCCTTCTGCTGCTGCAGCTAAGCTTCATGGACCACACCCCTGAGGACATTAATGGAACATGCCCATAGTCATCTCTAGCCTTAATTTTCCTATAGAAATGAGATATTTTGTCCTCTTCTTTCTCTCCCTCTTCTCTATACTTTATGCTGTGCTTGGGCTCTTTGCATTGGGGATAATATGAAGAGTAAGATATTTGGGAGCAGCAGCCATGTTAAATGGCTTCTCTATATCTCAAGTGGCAGAGGTTAGGACAATGTTAGGGACCCCACAGAGGCTTAAGGAAATACTTGGCTGACACCTTGATTGACTGATGAGCTTATTTCAATCCTTTAAATCTGATAGAGCAACTTGCTCAAGGTCAAGAGACTACAGTCTAGTCCTGGTTTTTCACTAGCTAGTGTGGTGACTTAGAGCTAATTACTAAACCTAAAAATACACTCTTTTAAAAGTGAAAATGCAATGACTTCTGAACTTGTGATTTATAAATTACTACCTCATATGCTGGTTTTAAAGATCAAGACAGATAGCTTACATTAAAAAAAAAAAAAAAAAAAAAGAATAGTGATATGAATGTTAGGCTATAATAGTGGTCAGCAAACTCATTAGTCAGCAGAGCCAAATATCAACAGTGCAAGGACTGACATTTCTTTTGAGAGCCAATTTTTTTAAACTTAAACTTCTAAAGCCACTTCTTCAACATAGACTTGCCCAGGCCGTGGTGTTTTGTGGAAGAGCCACACTCAAGGGGCCAAAGAGCATGTGGTTTGTGAGCCACAGTTTACCGACCATGAAGCTATACTATCATGAATGTAGCACATAAAGTTATTGGTATAAACACTTTTGTGAGGTATGGCAGTTATCATTTTAACAAACTATTTGTAAACTCTTGCTTTAATACACAAACTCAGTGTGTCAAGAGATTCAGAGTAATCTTGCTAAAGAGAAAAAAAGTCATCCATATTATCAAAATTTGAGTAAGGAAGATGACATACTTTCTTCTCCAACTCTAATCATACAGGTAGTTGCTGGCTTAACAATCATTTAACCATTTCCCCCCTTTAAAATATATATATATATATATATATATATATATATATATATATATATATTTAAATATATTTTATTGATTTTTCACAGAGAGGAAGAGAGAGGGATAGAGAGTTAGAAACATCGATGAGAGAGAATCATCGATCAGCTGCCTCTTGCACACCTCCTACTGGGGATGTGCCCCCAACCAAGGTACATTTCCTTGACCAGAATCGAATCCGGGACCTTTCAGTCTGCAGGCTGACGCTCTATCCACTGAGCCAAACCGATCCCGGCTAAAAATATATTTTTATTGATTTCAGAGATGAAGGGAGAGAGAGAGAGAAAATCAGTGATGAGAGAGAATCATTGATTTGCTGCCTCCTAAAGACCCCCTACTGGGAATCGAGCCCACAATCCTGGCATGTGCCCTTGACCGGAATAGAACCTGGGACCCTACAGTCTGCAGGCTGACACTCTATCCACTGAGCCAAACCAGCTATGGTTCCTCTCCCTTTTTTCTTTAGATGTAGAGGCATCACAAACATGAGACAAGCTAGGAATAATGTAGATTTATGGGTATATTGATTCCAACAAATATCTCCTTCTTGTCCAAACAACCCACGGAGTTTTCCGTTAATGACAGCTGACCGGCATAGCAGTGGTCCTTGTGGTTACGGAAGTTATCATACATCAGGTAATATTTAACAGCTCCCTTCTTTACTAAGAGCCGAACAAGGAAACAATGGCTTAAGTGAATGTGCCTGCCAAAGCTCTCGGTAGAAAGTAACAGAAACTACTTCTAGCTGATGGAATCAGTTGAGAAATGTCTTGACACTTTGCTGGGGACTTGTCAAGCAGTGGGAAGAAAGCCTGGAGACCTGGCAGTTGGAAGGAACTTCGAAGCTAGGGACAACCAGTGAGAGAGCCAGACCACATCACAAACTGAGGCTGCAACAGTGAGGAGACAACAGCCACTGCTGCTGGGCAAAGAGCTTGTGGGTCCCCTGCCAGCTTCACTGGCTGCAGACCCTCATCACCACCCCCAACATACTGCCCTGGAATCAGTGTTACTGCTGCCTCCGCTACCATTTCCCAATGCCCAGAGTGGATTTTCTACCATTCCTGCTTCTTCTTATTTTTTTAAAATATATTTTACTGATTTTTTTACAGAGAGGAAGGGAGATGGAAAGAGAGTTAGAAACATGGATGAGAGAGAAACATTGATCAGCTGCCTCTTGCACACCCCCTACTGGGAATGTGCCCGCAACCAAGGTACATGCCCTTGACCGGAATCAAACCTGGGACCTTTCAGTCTGCAGGCCGACGCTCTACCCACTGAGCGAAACCCTTGAGGGCTATTCCTGCTTCTTTATGTTACTAATTCTTGACTCAAAATCTGGGGCGAGGACATCTGATTGGCTGGGTGCTTGTCACATGCCAAAGCCCTAGCTGCAAGAGAAGCTTAGAAAAGGAGATTTGACACTTACAACTTATGTAGTGGGAGGTGTGCAAGAAACTTTGACACAAAATAGACAAAATAAGAGCCATTTGAGAAGCACAAAGGCTAAGCAGCCTCCAGAGGAGAAAGTCATGTCAAAATGAGGACTGGGGTAGACTTATTTGAAGACTTATTATTTGAGCTGGATGGGATGATTTCAACAGATGGGGTGAGGGGAGAGGGCATCCCAGCATTGAGGACAGTGGAGCACAGGCCAGGATCGCGAAGGAGAGGACATGCATTTGACTTTATGCTTCTATCCCATACAACTATCTTCTGTTATTTATCTCTGTCACTTTTGAGAAATATGGGAAATGCATCCTTAGAAAATGAATCCTACGATGTCCAGGGTCTTCTGGTGCCAATCTATTTCAAACATTACTTATCCAGTTTCCTAGACACTGCTTATTCTGACAATGCAGGAGAGAGTCACTTTAGTTAATGTGTCTAGATGCCTCCGCTAGGGCCCATTCATTCAAAGATGAAGTATGGGCACCTTTCACATACAGACATCCTACTGTAAATCACTTTGTATGATCATACATTTAGCTGTGTAACACATCACCTGTGGTTGTTATTAACTCTTTCCCGTTTAAATCCTCTGGCCCTGATTACACTGAAAATTCATTAGGGCAAGGCTACAGGCGAAGCAGATTTTAAAATTTGCCAATTTCACATTGCTCTCCCAATTCCTGTCAATCCCATTCCTGAGAAATGGCACAGTCATGAATCTTCCCTATGGTATGGCATTGAGATGAACTGTCAATGTTGGCTTGCCTTATGTTCCTGTAGGACCAGGAAAAAGGTATGAAAATTATTTAGTGTCACCAGTTCTGTCACCTGTAATATGGGTGAAATGATACTACCTACCACAGAGAACCCTGAATATAGCAAATGCTTAATAAATGTGAGATGGGGATGATGAATGTCAGAGTATGCAGAAGAATGGCTGTGCCGGCCATCAGGACTTTTCTCATCCACGCTGTGATTGTGGGGTAGGAGAGGACATAGTCTGGTAATTGGATGATGGGCTCTGGAAGCCAGCCCTTTGATAAATGTGATGATGGTGGGTTCAAAGCCTCAAGAAAAGGGTTTTCCATGACGAGAAGCAGTACACAGGCCCAGGCGTGTGAGCCCAGTGCTTCTGAAGGGCTTCGTTACCAGCTGGGGCGCAGACTTCAGCAGACACGAGGGACCGTGCTGGTCTTCGGGCCCTGCTGAGGGTTGCAGGCATGGGCTATGCGAGGGAAGGCCAGGGAAGTAGCATCTGTAGAAAAAAGACCACAGTGCAGTGTTTCTCCGGGTATTAGCAGCTGCATGACTGGAGTCCACAGCACTGACACCCGGTGAGACCACTGGAGCGGAGGGACCCCGGTGGTAGCACTGGAAGGAGGAGCAGCAGAAGGGCCTGAGGAAGAGCACTGGGTCAGGCAGGCACCCCTGGTTCCCACTGCACAGGGGATGCCCTGCCCCTCCCAGACCCGGCCCCATACTGGAGAAGGGACAGTGGGCGTGGGTGTCCGCACCACCTCTGTAACCCCCCAGTGGTGACGGCAGGCCCGCCTTCCGTTCGCCCTCGCCCTGGAAGCTCCGTGCTTGCAGAAGTGTGACAAATCTCTCTCCCACCAGGGCCGCGATGACACCGTGTGCCCGTGGCAAAGATGTGTTGACTGCATGTGCTGAACAAAAGGCAGTGTTTGTTCCCGGGCTAGAAATGCTCGCGGTGTAGGCTGACATGAAGAAGCTTGTAAGCATCTGTAGCTCCCTGGCTTGCCTGCAGGTAAACAGCAGCAGGTACTCGTCTGCCCTTCTCTCCCCTCTGCTCTTCATCTCTGAGCCCGAGGGTGTTGCTCTCTGCTGCTCTCCCTGTTGACATGTTAGCTATTCACAGTGCTGGGTCAGCAGATGCTGGGGCCAGGGCAGCAGGGTGGATTGACAGGATGAAAGGGGGATTTGAACCTCAGGTCTTCCAGTGGTTATTCTCTCTCGGTAGAAGGCAGGTGTTGAGATGGCCCCTGGAGATGAGGATGAGCGAGACCGTGGGCTCTTCATGTGTTTCTTAAGGCTTGAATCGTGTGCACTTTGGCATCAGGTCAGACATTTTCAACTGTAACGCATACACTGAGCAAAGTCGTTTGAACAAGAACATGGATTTTCCCGTGTGAATATTAAACCTAAAGGTTGGGCCAATGACTGAGCCAGCAGTTTAAGGCCGGCCCTCAGAGCGGGTCACTTTCACCCCTGCTCACTGCCGCCCTTGGTTGTGGTTTTATCCTGAGGCAAAAGGAACCGAATATGAAGAGAAGCCCTCAGGAGCGTCATACCCCGTGGAATGCCCCGAGGGAGGAGAGAAGCATCTGGGCTCCCTTTGAAATGAGGAAACTCCCCCACCCTCCTCTGTGGAGTCTCCCTCAACCAGGACGTCCTTGCACTTGAGTTTCTGGAAATAGTTTTTCATTGAGAAATTCTAACCCTTCAAAAACATTACACCAGACATCAACCAATTGGCTTTTCCCTGCAGTGAGTCATGTTTTGCACCTAGACAAACAACACAAGCACTCCAGCAGGTGTCTGAAAGAACCAGGAAATCAGAATGAATTACATTTTCAAGTTGCCATAATCCTATTTGGTCAGGAGCAAAGTTCCCTAAAAGTTAAAGGGCTGGCTTCCAGTGTCTATCATACAATTACCAGAATATTCTACCACAGCTTGACTTATCCGGGAGCTGGAATCCAAGAAAGATTAAGACTTTCTTTCTAAAAAAGAAAGAAACAGTTGCTAAATTACTACAAGACTACTCCCTGGCTGCAGACCCTCCTCACCACCCCTGGACATGCTGCCCCTGGACATCAGAGTTACTGCTGCCTTGTGTTTGGATGTCTAGTGGCCCACGCATCTCTTCAAAAAGTTCTCCTCACAAGAAAACAGTATTTTGAATGATGCTCAGGTGACATATGTTGACCAGACTTATTGTGGTGAGCATTTTGAAATATACACAAAAATCAAATCATTATGCTATAGAGCTGAAACTAATATTCTGTTACCTGTCCTTTATACCTCAAATAAAGAAAACTTCTATAGGTGCATTTCCTTTCAGCAAATGTTTTCTTAAAAACCAAAGAAAAGCAAGAAGCCAGAGAATTTTGGGGGGGAAGGAATCAAATAATCCCAAGGAAATATGGCCTGAAAATTTAGGTACGATATAGCATGGTTCAGAAGAAGAAAAAAGGACAGCTCAGTTGAAAGAGTAAAACTGAACTCAGCAGGAAGAGGGGAAGAGGCTGGATTATGGAAATGATTGAAGGAGAGGCAGAACCAGGAGAAACAGAAGATCCCTCTTGTCTTCTCAGACATTTTTCATTCAAGATTTTCTTCTTTCTTAGATTTAATGGCAGCGGGAGAACAATTCCATTGAGGCGATATTTTTGATGACTTTGCTACATCATGCAAATGAGGAGTGATTTAGGGAGAGAGAATGTTGACACAAAGCAGGATGTCCTGTTAGAAAGGGATAGAACCATCCCCCTGTGGGCTTTCTAAAGGCTTCAGCGAGGAGGAAATACAGAAACTAAACTGTGAAAATGGGTAGGCCCTGGGGCCTTTCAGAAACAGGAGGCGTTCTCTCGGGGCTATGCCTTATGGCAGGATTTTCAACCTTGTTCATCTCATGGCACACATAAACCAATTCCTAGCATTCTGTGGCACAGCAAAGAAAATATTTTTGCCAATCTGATTGGGGGGAGGTATAATTTTGATTCATTCACACCAGATGGCTATTGTGTTGGCTGTTGTCATCTTTTCATTTGACAATCTAGGGAAAGGAGGTCAGGTATTGCATGTTTTAAAAAGTCTTGGGGCACACAGGTTGACTATCCCTGCCTAGGGGTATTGGGGCTAGAAGGGGACATTCACAGAGGGGTCTGGGTAATATAGTAGGGTGGGAATCAATGGCAAAGAGCTTCGAAAACTTCATTCTTTGTCTCTCAACTAGTCGTTGAACATTTTTAAGCAGGAAAATAGTAAGATTAGACAAAATGAGTAAAGCAGCCATGCTGCCAGTGTGGAAGGTGCAGAGAACAGCCATGCAGAGACTGCTGAAATATTCACAGTGGCTGGAGATAGAGCTGGTAGAAGAGAGATGGGAAGTAAAAGCAAGAGGGACCATAAGCAGGATTCGCTCACTGGACAGACTGGAGGACAAGGAAGAGAGAAGAGCTGGTG
This sequence comes from Pipistrellus kuhlii, assembly GCF_014108245.1. NCBI lineage: Eukaryota > Metazoa > Chordata > Mammalia > Chiroptera > Vespertilionidae > Pipistrellus > Pipistrellus kuhlii. Next base: position 2,462,228 of record NW_023425540.1, read on the forward strand.
AGGTCTTGGACACTAGGTGTCTGTGCAGAGTGGGGACTTCTCGGGCTGTGGGAAATGGAGCCCGTTCGGGACACGTTGAACGGCACCACATGGGCTTAGAAACGAAAGGCTGCATTTTTAGAAACATCACTGTGCACGGCACTTGCACGGAAGTTTTGTTTAGGGTGTCAGGGTATGGAATCCAAAGCGAGACAGGAACAGGAAGGAAGGAAAAGGGACAGGGACTGAACATTAAGAAAAAAGAAAAGCAGATGGAGACAGGTGATAGGGAAGGTCATATCTTTAACTGCTGTTTTAATGGGGGTTTTCCCACTCGCCTTTCTCGAAATGTCAATCAAATTTTAGACTTTTAAGCTCCTCCAGGGCACGGTAAGGATTAGTTGACCTCACAGATATAAGTCAATTAATCTCAATTAGTGCTTTTGATGCTGCAATTTTTGTGCTCTATCATTTGATGTTACATTCAAGAAAATTGCCAGCTATATATAGACTCGAAACTTTAAAGAATGTCATTGCCACGACAAGGCTGCTGATTTGGGGAGGAAAAAGGATTTTGTTTGAGTGATGGATTTCAGATTCTAAAATAGAAATTGACCTTCATTGACTCACAGCGTGCTGCCTAAAGACAGAAAATATTTATTAAAAAATGTTTCTTATTCAGTACTTCTTGATGCATCATATTAAATATCACCTTTATGGAAATTAATAGAGAGGCCAAAGATGGGTAAGCCCACCGAAATTCAAGCATTGGTTTTGGTCAGTGATTTTTACCTCCTCTTCCCATGTCACCTCTTCTCTCTCGAAGATAATGTGATGAGGTGAAAAGTGGCCAGGCAGTTACCAGAGGCTTAGCGTCAGGCAGTGAGGACTGCCATTTGGGTTGGACTGAGAGTTCCAGGACAATGCTCGCCACACTTGTGTTACCGAACTCCAAGAGTCGGCTATTCGGGTGCTCTATTCAAACACGAAATGTGTTGCCTGTTGGGAGTGTTTCAGTGGCTGAACATCGACCTATGAACCAGGTCATGGTTTGATTCTTGGTCAGGGCACATGCCTGGGGTGTGGGCTCAATCCCCAGTAGGGGGCATGCAGGAGGCAGCTGATCAATGATTCTCTGTCATCATGGATGTTTCCATCTCTCTCTTCCTCTCCCTTTCTCTCTAAAATAAATTTAAATTTTTTTTAACCAAATGAGGTTGTTTTAAGGTAGTTTTATTTACTAGCAGCAAGTAAAGGAGACAGAGGATTCATATCCAACGCCATTGCTCACCTCCACCATTGGACCAATGACATGCTGATTTCTCCCTTGCACTTGGCTACTTTCACTCTTGGTTGCACTCCTGTCAGCTTAGCCTGTTTATGGCTGCGTCTGCAAACCACTGTGCTACCTTTTAACATTTAGCAAGAACGGCATTTGGTAAGAACTGTCCAGGCCTTGAGGCCCTGGTCCTAACACTTGCATGTGTCTGTACAGAAAGGAGAGGTGGACTGCCACCTGCTTCTTCCTCAGCCCCTCCTCTTCACAATCAGCATGCGTTTGTCAGAATTGCCAGGGTCTTCCCACAGGGACAGTCAGCAGGACTCCTGATGCTTCCCTCTCTCCCAAAGGGAAATGCTCTCCAGCACCTTCCAGGGCCCAGGAAAGGGCGGTTGGAGCAGTGCTAGGAGCAGCCGGGGAACGAGCCGGCTCTCCCTGAGGACATCTCCCCTTTGTGCCCGAGGCTTTGGCTTCTTTACATCTCCACCTCTCCTCCGAGTTCGGACCAGGGACAGCGCTGTCAATCACGCTGCACTCCCAGCCTGGACCAGCAAGCACTGCCACTCGCCTGCCTGCCCACAGCCCACAGGCAGGACTCCAGACCCCTCACCAAACCTCCACAGGCCCCCACCCCCCACTGCTCAGGATGCAGAGTGGGGGGATGGACCCACACGCTCCACCAGCTTCATCCACACGCTCACGGAAACAGTTTTTCTCTTTCTGGGGGAAATCAAAAGGGTTTTACTCCAGCAAATGGTACGCCAGCCAGACCAGACTTGCCTAATTTAGAGAGTAAAACAGCCGCAGGGGCATTCCCTGGAAGATTCGCTGGTTCATAATTTGGTGACAGCGTTAAACGTTCAACTTATTCTCTCACCACATTTTCCCAATTCCCAGCGCCATGGATATAGCAGTCATTTTAGTGGCATTCCCCCCCCTTCTGTAATCACTCTGCTAGCGGAAGATGTGGAAGGGAAAGGATCTGAAATACAGGCCAATAGGATATCAAGCCACTGTGCAGACATCATTGGCAAGTAGGTTATAAGCCTTGTGAGGACTCATTGTGGCCTCACCTCTACTCTCCTGCTCTTCCGTGTGGCCTTCTTGCCACACCTATGGACATTTGTTCTTAGAGATCTTTCATTCCTACAGATTATATAATTTCATAGTAATTACTTGAACAAGAGCCTGAACATTTCTGATGAGTCTTATTTGTGTCATATTAGGCTTATTTAGTCGTTTTATAAATTATGTAGTCACCACCGTAACATTGCAGTGTTTTAATTGTATTGGAACCTGTAGAATCAAAGATCATTTTTAAAAACCTACCCAGAGGACTGCCCTGAGTTAAATTTTTCTCTCCTGCCATGCAGTTAGCTCTGGAGTAAGAACCTTAGGAGAACTGAAGTGCTCAGGAGGCGAAAGAGGTCTTATCTAAAAGAAAAAAATTGGATCAAATGCAGCTTGATAATCAGAAATTCATTGTGTAAGGACTTTGGTATTCGCATTCATGTTGGGAATAAGGAAACATTCCCCACATTTAACACATGTATTCTTTCAAATCTCATGCCAGACTAGACTGATTTATACCTAACAGAATAATGTTTCTATCTTCTAATACTCAAGTTCTATGCAGATATTTTCTTCAGTATGGAGTCTGTCTGACGCAGGAATTTGAACTTTGAACTTTAATCTAAATAAAGGGCCCTGGCTGGTAGCTTAGTTGGTTTCCATATGTCAAGGTTGCAGGTTTGGTCTCTGAGCAGGGCACACAACAAGAATCAACCAACATATGCATAAGTAAGTGGAACAACAAATCAGTGTCTCTCTCTGAATCTCTCTCTCTCTCTCTCTCTCTCTCTCTCTCAAATCAATGAATAAGTTAAGACATTTAAAAATAAATAAATAAATAAATAGGTAAAGGGAGATACCTTAAAACATGTGTCCATAGTGGCTTGTCAGATGGAGAAGTGATGTGGCCATTGATGTATGCTACCACAGCATAGCATGGCTCCGTGTCAGGAAATAGACATAGGAGCCACCTCACGGAGCCAAGTCTTGCTGCAGCAGGAAGAGCTGGTTAGCCATGGAGGCTATGGAGGAGGAATCAGGACAAGCAAGGACACGGATGCTGCTGCCCAGGTGACTGGCTGCTTCCCCATGAGCTCCACTGCCATCGCCATCCAGTTACCCGAGGCCCACACGTGACACAAAAACTGTAGAGACAGGAGAAGAGACATGTTTACAATAGACAGTTTCTGAAAGAAGAACTTCTCATGTACAAGGCAGAAGGCAGGCTGGACGGCAGGCCTTCCCACCAGCCAGGGCCTCAGACTCGAATGAGCAGTGTCAGACCGTGGCAGTGCGTCAGGAGAAAGACCTCATGCAGAGAAACAAGTAAGAATTAGCATGGGACATCACCTTCAACACAAAGACAGAACAAACACACCGCTAGTGCAGACTGCAGAGAAACAAGCTGCAGAGATCCCTTTTTATTCAGATGAAGTTTTCTCTCTGCATCATAGCTAACCAGTTGTCCTTCCCACTTCTTTGTTCACTTCTGTGTTGTCTCGTTGGCCTCCTTCAGGTCATTGGACTTCAACATCTACAGTTAAAGTTATGCTCCATCGAAAGGAAAATCTCATCCTCTCAACTAAAGGGAGAGCATCTTCCATATCTGTGGTCTGGTGAGTGTGTGTGTGAGTGTGTGTGAGTGTGTGTGTGTGTGTGTGTGTGTGTATGTGTGTGTGTGAACATTAGATTGGGGGAGTCAAATTCTAGAAAAACTACTAGATTTGTGTGATTTGTTTGGACACAAGGCCACAAACATCTCCTTAAAACTTGTGTGTTCCCCCTACCCCACCCAATTATCCATTTGTAAGAATCTGTGTAGGTTCTTCAAACAAAAAAATACAGGAAATTGTAGGCACAGTGCAGAGGAAAACCATTTTCCTCATCTTCATCTATCTTTGTCTCATAACTAATTATCTAAGTGGAAATAATAGATATCACATATCTCTGTATTGTCATTTTCCCTGAAGGTACAGCTTGGATTGTATGAAAGAAATTTCATTAAACAACAGTTTTACAAATGTGACTACCAAATATTTCAGAATTGCACTGCACTGACTTTAAAAGTGATTTAGGCCATAGGTGCTATTCCGATTGTGTTTTCTCTTGAATCATCCAATCCTATGCCTACACCTGAAGTCCTGGGATCAATGTGCCCCTGGTATTGCACTGACAAGTCAAAAGAACTACAACGGTGCCCAAGCCAATGTTTTGAAGGCCACTGGAGATTTAGCGGCGTCTCATTGAAGACAACTGAGCAGGAATTTGAAATTTGATCGGGTGACTTTGCCAACATGTTTCTGGGGCAGATTCTGTCTGAATGGAAGCTACAGAGTGGTTCTAGCTGAGAGCCAGGTTCTGTGCTGAAAGGTGACACATGGGTGGTGTACAAATTCCCCGGAAAATACCAGAAATCAACGGTGCGCCTGTTGTAAGAAAGAGTCGTTTGGGTGCAAAACTAAAGTGCTTTTTAGGCCCAAGAATACCTATTTTTTGACAAATTTTCTTTGGTCTAGACTTTGGATCATTCCGATAGTGAGCTCTGAGAGCATGGCTTTTTAACGCACTGTGTAAAGAAAAATAAAGGCACATAATTTAAGGGAATTGGTACTTATAATATGCCTTTAAGAGAAAACAAAATGATATTCTAAAATCAGCATATACCAGATACACTTAGGTTAAGCTTAATGGAGAATTAACATTTACATTAAATATGTAGGTGTTTTTTGTTCAAAAACCAAACATTTGGAGAGATCATATTATGCATCTGGTGAGTGGGATATAATAATAATATTCATATTCCTTATACTATGACTAAGCATGAGAAATTAGAATATTTGTACCAAAAAATGCATGATATTAAAAGAGGCAAGATTTCTTTATGATAAAGGTTGTCAAGAGACTTCATATTTTAATTAATAATTTTATTTTGCTCTCTAGCTATTTGAAGTTTCTTTCTAATGGCATTAACCTCCAAAATTTGACACAATTTTCAATAGCTTATACTCAGCAGCTTTGGTTAATACAACTAAGGAGCAAAATTTGAAATATGAAATGCCAACGGAATTATATGTCTCTTCTAACAAGTCTTAGAATCTGAAAACTAACAACACTAAGGTATAACCTGATATTAAAACTAGTCTGTCTCCATTCAGTTATATATATTTGAGACCTTCATTCTTTCCCATTCTGGCCCTTTTTTTTTTTAGTGGAAAGAAGGGTCATTTTTGAAGGCAGCCTTTGAATTTCCCCACCAGCTGCATGTCTCTTTTACATGTCCATCAGGGATTGTGGCATGTTGTATATGGTCTCCGTGCATGTGTGCATGTGTGGTGCATGTGCACACACAGCCACACACATGTGTGTGCAGCGATGACTTTTCTAACATGATGCTTTTAAATCTGACAAGGTCATCTGAGCTGGAGAGAAAGCCCGCAGAGGGTCGTCCGGAGAGGGAGCATGCGGAGCCCGGGAAATGGCTCTCCGCGGCCGTATTGATTGGGAGCGTGTCAAAGGCCTTTTGTGGCGCCCCCGCCGCCGCACACTAATTTGCTAGATCAAGTCTGTCAGGGTATCGACTGGAAGCAGAGAACGACAGTGGCAGCTTTTGTGCGGCGGGCAGCGGGGAGCCTGTGTGTGAAACAGGATTATCAGGGGGTCACGAGGAGAGGCAAAGGCTGTCCATCACGGCCCTCTGGTAATGCAGGGGCGGCCCCGGGTGTGATTAAGATGTAGGAGGCGCAGCATAGCGGTGAGCACATCGGCAGCACACGCATGCAAATCAGCCTGGCTGCTGCTCACCGCGCACTTCTACGGAAGAAATTCAATAGCAGACCAAACAAATAGCCAAGCCGCTGCTCCCAGCTACCCCACGTCCATGCCTTTCCTTGCAAAGCAGACACACAGAACCTGGAGCTGCGCGTCAGGCTTCTGTTTCCCTTTAAATCTCACTTTGCCATCCACAGTGTTTGCCCTGCAGTCCGTCGGCTCCTGGCGCCTCTACCACACGATTAAACATCTACTCGGGTTTTGTTTTTGGTTTTTTGTTTTGGTTTTTTTAATAAAATGAGATACAGTGGTTAGCACGTCACAGCCTTACCAATGCTTTGGAATTACAGGCTTTGGGCTGAATGCTAGTCACCAGGTTCGTGAGGTGAGCCGGAGAGCCTCCCTGAGTGGAAAACACACGTGTGATGGGAAATTCATAGTACAGTGAGAACACTCAGGCCGAGGAGGAGGCCGGGAACTGTCACTGCACAGGAACACAAAGCTAGACGGTGTACTGGGCATAGATAAAAGACGATGTAAGCACTTTTCATAACAGAAGCTGATTTTTTAAATATCATCTTTACTTCCCTTTCCTCGGCCTGTGCATGGGGCATTTATCTCTTCACTCGCTCAGGAGACGCTGATTGAATTCCTCACTCTCCGCGGCCCTGCTGACGGCCATGTCACCAGGAGACAGAGGACCAGCAGAGCTGGAGAGGCCTGGGAAGGGACAGCCCTGCCCCCATCCCCCCAGCAGGCGGGAACCTGAAAAGTCCTAGGCAGTCCCGACCCTGACCGGGGAGAAATGCGGTCACAGCGACGTGTCTCCCGCCAGCAACACCGGGACGGAGGGGCCATACACCTGAAGGTGTCGCCTGTCTCAGCCTGACTTACCTCGAAGGCCGCACTGGGGCCGGGGTCTCAGCCAACCTCTGCGGGGCCCTCTGCCGCCGCCGCCAGAGCATGACCTTGGAGAAGAGCCTTCAGCTGGTCCCCGTCCAATAGTGAGGAGCAGAGACGTGCCCCTCTGGCAGCCGTATTTGGTTTTGTTATCCCCTCCCCCTTCTGGATTCACCTGGTTTGGGCGGCTTTTCCTCTTTACCCCAATCCTGCGAAGTGGGGGGCCTGGGCTTCTCGCCTCCTCTCTACGCGAACCGAACGCTGTCTCCGTGGCCTCCCTCGTTGTTGTGGCTTTGAAGGCGCTTTACAGGCTCTGCAGGTGCGTGAGCCTTCCAGCCCGACACCTGGGCCCCCTCCCACTGCGGGGCGCCCCTTAACTGAGAAGCTGAGGGGGGCAAGTCACACACACACACACACACACACACACACACACACACACGTTTACCCACACACACACACACGTTTACCACACACACACATTTACCCACACACACACACACACACGTTTACCCCCACACACACACACATTTACCCCCCCACACACACACACACGTTTACCACACACACACATTTACCCACACACACACACACACGTTTACCCACACACACACACACATGTTTACCACACACACACACACACACACACACATGTTTACCTAAGGAAAATGAAAGACTTGGGAATTGAGAATAAATATACTACTCCACGTAAGCTCACCTGGTGTCTGTAGACCATCCCCCATGTCGCCTGCATAGCACGGTCAGAGCCACGCTGGTCCCGGACAGCTGTGCGGAGAATTCACTGGGGCCTGAAACCCATCGGGCTTGCTTTCAGAGGCTGAGGCCTCTCCTCCCTGTCCCTCTCGGTCACAGTGAAGAGATTAGAAGGACCTTCCTGATGTGTGCGCACTGAGGATGCTGGGAGGCCCACCAAGCACGGCACAGCTTCCTCAGAGGACAGCCTCTCTGAGACGTCAGCCTCCCGGTCACACGGCCCTGAGCAGGCCGCGATCCCCCGTGAAAGCCTCACTGATTGGTGTTTGAACGCGAAGTGGCCTTGGCCAGGCCGCACTCCCCGCTGGCTCTCCAAACGGCCTCCTGCTGCGCTGAGTCCCTGGGAAAGGCGGGAGAGGGACCCCCAGGCAGTGGCACCCCCTCTGAGAAGCAGGCGGGGGGAGCCCAGGCCTCCCCCCGGAGCGGAGATCAAAGCCCCGCACGTGGGCCTCACTCAGGGCAGGACCCGAGGGCCAGGTGCCGGCCCGCAGCTTGAACCGCTGGCCACACGGCTGAGACTTAATAAAACCTGAGGCCACCTGGCACCGGCGGCTAATTGCAAAGCAACGATCACTCCCCGGGAAGCCGAACACACGTGTTTCTGATTTGTTCACACGCAACGTGTCAAAATATTGTTCCGCAGGGCGATCGGGAAGCCAAGACGCTTGGGGATGCCCGCCTTCCAGATGTGGGGAGCTCGGGTCTGCCTGAGGAGTCGGTTAATTTCTGGGGGACGAGCTTCTGAGGTCAGGAGGAGGCAGATGGGTGCCTGCAGGGACACCAGCCAGCAGCCCGGCCAGCCGCAGGCTGTGCACCTTCTGCCTCGCTCTCACCCGCCTCCCTCTCTCCCTCTGGTCAGTGTTCCTGTCCTCAGCGTCCCCATCAGGGGGGTCCCCGGGCCAGTGGAGAGAGAGGCACACCCTGTGGTCCTGCTTCTTCCCCTCAGTGGCTCTGACGCCCTGAAAGGACTCGCCCCCTCTGTGCAGAGCCGTGTCTGCAAAGTTATGGTGAGAAACGGTGCCACTTACTGCAGGGATCACTCTGAAGACCTTCCAGCAACTTCTTTCCCGAGCAACGTTTACGCAGGAGCCAGATTGCACGGAAGCACAGTTCCAGATGTGGCCAGAAGCAGCAAATGGGACAGTGGGTGCACCTGCTTTTAATTCAATGAAAATATAGCCACAGAAAACCTCCTGTAAATCAACCAGAAAACCGACTGTGGGTTTAAAATGCAGATCCCGAGGGATCCAGGTTCCTCAGGTATCAGCGATCATCGTCTCCCTAACCCCGCACCCACCCTCTCCTGTCCGCTCTCGCGAGAGCAGCCTTTTAAAAAGAAACCACATTCGTTACTCCCGTGTACGAACAACGGGCTCTCATTTCACTCCAGGAAAAGCCAATGTCTTTACCTCGGCCTCAGCTCCCACCGCTGGACACTGCACACGTACCCTCCTGCTTCCCGGTCCCAAACACACTCGGTCTTTGTTCTTGCTGCTCCCTCTGCCTGCAATGCCTTTCTTCCAGATGCCCCCACTCCACCCCGCCCCGGCCCACACCTTCCTCCATTCCAGTCCACACTCAATGGTTCCAACCCACAGGGTACTCCCCAATATGCATCAGGCAGGGAGCATGCCAATGTACTGTCTGTTCTCTTATTGTGTTGTACTTTTCTTCAAACATTTTTTACTCCTGAACATTCATTATATCTGTTGGGCGTTTTGTAGAAGCTTCTGTATCTCCAGCATCTCCAAACAATGCCCGGTGACCAATAAATGTGTATTGAATAAACGAACAAAAAGGTACACTTTTTAAATCTATGTTAAAAATTTACTTCAAGTAAATTCTACCAATGTGTATGTCCTCCAATGGCATACATAATAGTCATTTTTTGCTGCACTCTCAGCAATACTGGGTCATACATATAATTTGATAGGAGGTATTTACATATAGTTTTTTTATAGAAAGCCAATGTTCATGGTTGTCTAAATGAATACCCTTTGAACATTAGTCATTCCTCTTTTATTAGACCTATGCTAATGCTCTTAATTTATTTTTAATTGAGCTATAAATTAAAAATTAATTTATAAAAACTTTATTACATCAAAAATATTAACTTTTGACATACATGTTACATTGTTTTTGTGAATACACTATGGTTTTTTAAAAATTTATTTGATAAAATTTAGCAATCTTCTTTATGATTTATGATTTTTCCAGTCATTTTTAGCGATCTTATTTATGAATGTTCACCTATATTTTCTTCTAATTTCTTATAGTTACATAGTTATTTTCATTATTTTCATTTTTCCAGTTTAAATTTCAATTGAATGGGAATAGATACTTTTGTGTACCAGAAATAACTGTGGTGAGTGGTCATGAATTGACTTAAGAGTAATTATTCCTAATGATATGGGTTTATCCCAAAGGGCATTTTAACTGAGAAAGGGGTATTTCACAAACCTTGTGAAAGAGTTCACTCCAGAGATTCTGCAAATGTTTCTACTGATCCAGTTCAATTATCTATTGCTTCTAAGGGGTGGACGGGACATATTTTGAGTATCACATTTTCCAAAATTAACTTTGATTATTTTCTAATATATTTATTCTAAATTTTACACAGTTATATTTTTATTCATTTACAATGCAACAAACACTTATGGAACCTCTACCATATGCAAAGAACTTTGCTTTTGAACCACCTCAGGAAGGTTCAAAAAAGAGTTGGATGCTATTTCTGTCCACACCAAATTTACAACAGGTATTATCCCATTTTATCCTGACAACACTGTGAGGTAAGTAGTTTTATATAGCTGTGAAAATTGAAAGATTAAGTAATTTGCCCAAGTCTACTTAGCTCATAAGTGGGAGAGCTAGAATTCAAACCCAAGGAGACTGGTTTCAATGACCATACCCTTAATAATTATGCTAAAACTGTCTCAATGGAGGTGGATGATTTAAAGTGAAGAAAGCATCAAAAATCTGGGAATTGTTTAATAATATTGACCAAGACTGGAGGATAAGAAATTGTTCCAAAAGCAGAGTTTAGGAAAGGTTAAAAAGAGGCAAGATTGGGAACACAGAAACCAGTTCAAAGGGTTGGAGCAGTGGGTGTGGGTGTGGAGAGGTCACTGAGACCTCAGTTTAGGTCATGGCCATGGAAAGAACTGAGAGCAGCTTGGAACCAATTTAAAGGGGAAAACTGATGGTTGTTAGCAACCTGTTGGATGTGGGAGCAAGGGGGAAAGTCAAGTCCATGGTGACCAAGAACTTAATCCTAAGTGACAGCGAGGATGGCTTTCCTTCCTAATAGAAAACCCAGATGGAGGTGCAGGCCTGGGAGGAAGGATAAGGTTCGGGTGAAGTTGGACATCTATCCTTTCCAAAAAAGGCAGTGCGCGGGAAACTGCAGGGCGGGGAGAACGATTTGGGAGTAATCCTCAGAGCTTTGGAGCGAAAGCCTGGAGACTGAATGCTCTTGCCAATGGATCAGACGTGAAAGAGAAAACAAAGAAGTCACAGAGCAAGAGGAATGCTGCGTGTAGGAGGCCGTGAAAGACTGAGCCCAAGAGGCCCATCAGAAAGGTGCATGGACACTGTCAAACAGCATCAACAGGAATGCTCCGATGCTGTAAAAGGTGGCCCCACACGGAGAGGTTATTCTGTGTAGTGACGCCTTGCAGCCTTTTGATAGTGTCAAGGGGCAGTCTTAGTAGAACATCACAGACCAAAACCAGATGGCAACCTGCCAGATGGTGATTAACGGAGGCGGCAAGTGGAAGGCAACCTCCCACTCAAGGTGTGGCAGGTAAAAGGAAAGTGAGAGGATAGGGGGAGTCCAGGGGGATAGTCTTTCATTGGGAGTAGTTTGGAGAATTGGAGAATGACGAGAGGAAAAAAATAGAAGAAAAAACTGACCTGAATATGTGAATAACAGCCTTGAATCAGCACTTACTCTTCCTACATGTTATTGAGATTTGCGCGGATTTTCACCATTTTAATAGGTGCCATTTAATGAGAAAACAGAGGCACCTTGAGGCTGGTAAGTTGCCCAGTATCCTGCAGAAGGAAGGGGCAGGGGCCACAGAGGCTCCAGAGCCCCTTCCCACAATGCACCCCTCCCGGGGGGGGGGGCGCAGGGGAAGCCCAGGCAGTAGCAAGGGGAGCGGGACAGAGAGCGGGAAGAAACTACACTGAAACCTTAACTGATGGCTTCTGGGAAATGGCACGTAGACACGTTGGGGAGAAGGAGGACACCCTTTTTCTTTTAATGCTCTTTTTATCTTACACAACGAACAAAGTAATAAACAATATCAAATGTGACAGCCTGGATTTAAATGATGGGATTTTAGTTTTAGTTCTGACTCCACCACATCAGCTCTGTAAACAAATGTGTGTGGTCTGGGTTCCATTTTGAAAATGACGCAACAAAACATTTAAACCGTAACAATAAGAGGTAACTTCTGAAAAAGTTAAATCTTTTGACATCTCTAGTCTTACTCTTTTTAAAAAATGTTTGCTGATTCTAGAGAGAAGGGGAGAGAGACAAATCAGTGTGATCGAGAAACATCTACCGGTGATCTAACTTGTAACCCAGGCATGGGCCCTGACCAGGAATGGAACCAGCAACCTTTCAGTTAACGGGATGGTGCTCCAACCAACTGAGCCACATCAGCGAGAGCTATGGCTCTCTCTTAAAAAGTTTAATAGTTTTTATGTATTCCTTACACATCTGTGCATGTATAAGTGATATGTGTGCATATTGCTATATCTTGATTTTAAGAAAAGTTGTGTGTTTTGGAGAGTATTCCACATACTTTTCTGAACAGCTTCATGGTATTTTCTTATATTATAGGTCTAACAACATACATTTAGTTAATCTCTTATTACTTGACATGTACTTTTTGATAACTTTTTTCTTATTGCAAACCATGACAATGAACTCTTTGTCCGGCAATATGTATTTTTGTGGGAAAAATTCCTAGACTTGGAATTGCATTTTAAATTTGTATAGATATTGCCAAGTTTCTATCCACAGAGGTTGCACTGATTTCCATTCCCACCGAGACTGTCTGTTAACCCATCCCTTGCCAAAACAATAGCGTGCCAAACTCTCACATTTTTTTATTTTGGTCATTTATCTTTTTTAAATTAAACTTATTGGGGTGACATCTATATATTTAAAAGCCTAATATGCTAAGTGTCTGAGTGGTTGACTGACCAGTTGCTATAATGTGCACTGACCACCAGGGGGCAGATGCTCCAACCAGTAGGTTAGCTTGCTGCTGGGGTCCTGCAGATCAGGACTGGACTAGATGGGACCAGACATGGCCTGGAGCCCTTCCACAGCCCCTACCTCAGTCCCTCGCCAGCCACCAGCCCCAATCGGCCCCAATCAGGTCAGGACTGGGCAAGATGGCCCTGATGGCCTCGATTGCCAGCCAGGCAGAGGGACTCCACCAGTGCATGGGTTTAGTGCACAGGGCCTCTAGTTGGTTAATAAGACTGTACAGGCTTCAGGTATATTGATCCAGGTGTACAATTCTATGAAACATCATCTGTATATTGAATTGTGTGCCCATTAACAAAAGTCAAATCTTAGAAAAGACTTACATTTTTGATTATCTGATAGACATAAAATTATATCATTAAATTGCATTTATACAATTACGAGGACAGTTGAACACTTTTCACACATTTATGGGAACCCTTGAATTTTATTTTTAAATGTATTTTTATTGATTTCAGAGAGGAAGGAGATAGGAGAGAGAGATAGAAACATCAATGGTGAGAGAGAATCATTGATCGGCTGCCTCCTGCGTGCCCCCCATTGAGGATTGAGCTGCACCCTGACTGGGAATCAAGCCATAATCTTCTGATTCTTAGGTTGATGCTCAACCATGAAGCCATGCTGCCCGGGCTGGATTTTATTTTTAATTATACTAACAAAGCTTGGAGCAAGGAGGAAAGAAAGGGCCATCACCAGGAGTCCACGGGGTTCCCTGAGAGCTGTCTGCTCCACTGAACCACCTCTGAGTGAGCAACCAGCCTGGAGGCCGAGGGCACAGCCAGGCCCTATTCTCATCCAACCCTCCTTACAGCTCACACCCACAAACAGGGAAACTGAGGCACGAGGTGATTAGGAAGTAGCTCAGGGTCACAGAGGTTGTCATTTGGAAGCCAGGCTCCATGAGTGACATCAGTAAAGCGAGATGTAGCCACTGCTCTCACTCGGGGGGAAGTCACACTGTGTCATTGTCATCGGGCAAGGGTCTGCCAGGGCCCTAGCCCTCTCTGGGCCTGAATGGAAAGAAGGCCTGCACCCCCTCCAATCCGAGACCCCTCAGGGGATGTCCAACTGCAGGTTTAGCAGTCCGACATCCCTTTCATAACCCAGGACCACTGGCTCCTAATTGCACACCCACCTGCCTGCCTGCCTGATGCCCCTAACTGCTCTCCCCTACATGCCTGATCACCCCTAACCTCCTCTGCCTTGGCCTGCCACTGGTCTAATTCGCATATCACCCTTGTATTAGTATAGATTGGCTTTTGGAGAGTTTACAGAGAGGCACCGTTTGCTCCAAACATGTTTTTGTAACATAAATCAGCTCATGTGGTCATTCAATGGGAATGATGGTGCCATGTGGACATTGGATGGGTTTGTAAACTATTGCCTTTATCTCTGCAAAATTGGACACTTTCAGCTTTATTTATATTTTCTTTTAAGTTATCCATTCCCCCCTTTAAGGTAAATAAATCTTATATTAACTCTAAACTTCCTTTAATAGGAAATTTAGCATGTCTGCTTAGATGTGTTAGTGTTTTTATGAGGATTGTTACTGGTTTGCTAAACTACAGTTACAAGTTTAATAGTATCTAAGTGACTGATGATAGCTCGGCCAAAGGTGATGGAAGGAGAGGGGAGGGTGGATGGGTGTGACTGCGTTTCTGACATAGCACCGCCGAGACTTGAGGATGGGTTAGGTGGGGAGCGGGAAGGGGGGAGTGTGAGGTGATCCAAGGTGATGCCCAGTTTTCCTGGTGGGATATCCAAAATAGTGGGGGGTAGTGGGGGGACAGAAATGGGGAGGTAGTGGGGAGAGTGGGGGATAGTGAGGGGATAGTGGGAGGATAGACGGGGCGGGGGGGGAGATAGTAGAGGGCGGTGGGGGATAGTGATTATCATTCATGTAACACTGCTCCCTACCTGCCCCTCGCAGAATTCTCACCGCATTTCATGCTACTGTTTCTCCAGTGTCACAGATGAGACAGCGGTCGTGAAGCGTTTTCTGAGCTGCACCCAAGGCCTCTGTCCCGAATGAGGGCCCTTCCCATGCCGGCCTGCGGCAGCCCCCGTGCAGGGAGGCAGGCCTCATGCGTGTCGCTGAGCGCATGTCCCCCCTGGCTCCCGTCCACGTCAGGAAAGCCACGGCCTGCCAGGAAGTCCCCTCCTCAGAGGAAGAACCAGGCCCGGGCTCACCTGCCCATGTGCCTGCAGGCCTGGACCTAGACCCAGGCCCAGAGTGGCTGATGCAGCACCAATGGGAGCCCGACTTCTCTCCGTGGGCGACACGCATGTTCCCACCATGGACACACGCATGGTTCTCCACATGGACACATGCAGGGGCCTGCGTGCGCCAAAGTGCTGTCCCCCCGGTGCTGTGGGTGTATGGCCCGGAGCCCGCACTCTGCGGGGCCGGTGCCTTTTAACCGTGGGCGCCCCTCCTGCCATGACCGCACATGGCCTAACCCTGAATCCTGGGATGTTCGTGCCTGGAGGTTCCTGTTTGTTCAGCAGCCCCCACAAGCTCACACCCACCCTCAACTCTAAAAGCCCCGGCGATGAGCAGCCTGGCTAAGGCACAGGAGCTGCCACAATAAAACCTGTGTTCATGCCCTCTCCGAAGGCCCAGCGGAGCGCACACTGACCCCCCGGACCCAGGAGCAGGGAGCGGCCTGGGGACCTCCGGCTGCCGCTGCCTCTCCTGGCCTGGAGGACTCACTGTGTGCATCCCACTCCTCCCCCATCACTCCGTCCCCGAAACCCTCAGTGCCCCCCTGCCCCCCAGCCTGCCACTCCCTGCCGTCCTGCCAGCATTCCTCTGTCCACTCCCTGCCGTCCCCACGGGGCCAGCGGGCCGCAGCCAAGACCGCGCCGGGAACACGGAGGCTGGCCCGGCCGGTGCAGCTGACATGACAGGCCAGCGCTGGCAGGAAATCTTTTCTATAGCGATTTTTCCTTTTTGCTAAAGCAAGCCGTGTGCGTGTCCTTGATGTGCACACTCCCTTGACATTTTGCAGTGTTTGAGTATGTGCATGTGTGCGTGTGCCTGTGTGTGTGTGTGTGTGTGTGTGTGTGTGTGTGTAATTTTTTTAATCCATCAAAAGGGTTCCGTTTTTGAAAGTCTAAGTGAGCAGCTGCCTCTGGCTGAGACACATTTCACTGGCTGACAGGTACGAGGCTCCGGTCCCCAGGGCCCAGCTCCTTCCCTTTCAGAGCCACCTCCGCCGGCCAGGAGCCAGCGGCACTCTGGGCGCTTTCCTGACGGAGAAGCAGCCTCGGGGTGTCTGCTGTTCGCTCCTAACCCTGCAGAGACAGGCTGGCAGTGTACGGAGCCTGCTCCTCTTTCGTTAGAAGCAGCAGGTCCTGGTGAGGGGTCTGGGGACGACCCCAGCTCACCCCTGACCAGCTAGAGCCAGAGGATCTGATCAGCAGTCGAAAAGGAAAATACACTTTCCACGTTTTTGTTTGCCACATTCAGGATATTCTCCCTGAAGACCGTTAAAAATCCATTTGTAAGTAAGTGTGCTCATTTCTAATCCCGACCAGAAAGGGAAGTAGTAGTGAATAGTAACACAGATGTCACACGGGTCGCATGTGTATTCAGAACGGTGGCTACGCAGTTATGTGGTGGCTGGGACAGCCCGGCTTCTGGAGCTCCGTTCACGTCTGCATCATGTCAGCTAAACAGACAGTGTGCACGCCGCCCGGTGTCCTTTGTCGATCACAGGGCTTCTGCAGCGAGAACTCCGCCTAAACCACACTCCCGGGTCTGAACCTCCTCAGTTTCTTGGCCCTCCCCACTGACAAAGGAAAACTGCTCGCTACTTCTAAAGTTTGCGGGGTCTTTTGTTTGTTTTTGTTTTTTTGTGTGTGTGTTTTTTGTGTGTGTGTGGTTTTTTATTACCTGTAGGAAATACACTCTATTTTCATATTTAATTTCTTTCTTAAATTCAAAATTCAGTTGGAGAATTGACAGTCTTATAATTGCCTGGATAATCAGATTTTGATATTTGATCTTTCTCTTCTTAGTACACGAAGGGAGTATTTAAATTCAGTGCTAGTGCATTTGAGATGTAAACGGTGTTGGTGACCCTCTGTCCTCGGGCCATGGGTTTTGGGGGTTGCCCCTCAGGCCTCCGGAGGAGTTTGGCTGGTCCCTGGCACACGGACTTGCTCCTGCTCTTAAGGTCCAAACCAGTTCAATTACTTGAACTAGAGACAATAAATTTATCAAAAATGTTAACATCAGCATGCCCCACAAAGAAATCATGTATTATATACTCTTACTTAAAAGTAACAGTTTAGCTGAATGCTGGATTTTAATTTCTGGGACACATATAATTTTGTAATTAATAAACAAAAGTAGCATATTTTAAAGATTAAGTCTTTTAGAGTGTAAACTAAATCAATTCACCAAAAAAGAATTAAGTAGAACATGATATAGCTTACTTTAGAAATTCCTCTTTAAAATAAATTTCATACCATAACTAGGTAGGCATAAATCTGAATTATGCTCTATTCAGCAACAGATAACTTATAATTAACTGTTCCTAGATAATTTATAAATCATTTTCATGTTTCACTAATTTTATTCTATTTATTCTAGTATTTTGGTAACTAAGATAAAGTTCAAGTAATAATAATAATTTTTTAGATAATATATCATTTCTATGTTCCTTTTCTCAAGTTTGACAAAATAAATAGAAAAGCTGAACCTAGAAGAAAATTAATAAATTTAATAGGATGCAAGCTTAACATAAACTAAATTTTTAATATAAGGAACGCTTACATCTCTGCCTTCCTCAGTATCCATGTTAATATTTCCACATCCCATTTCTTGGTTGGTGTGTACTGTCAGATCATACAACTTACTAGGCTCCTAGTTTTAATGGATTTAATTTTGTTTAATAATCAGTCACCATGCAGTATCTGCTACACAACACAGACATAGAAACAATGTTTGGAAATATGAAGACTGCAGACTACGAGCACAGAAACAATCACTTTTAAGAACAATCGTCATCGGCAAGCTTATGCAGAGGGAGAAAAATGGTTAAACATACTTTCAATCGCAGTTGTGTGAGAGAGACAGTGGGCGGGGAGAGAGAGAGAAAGAAAAAGAGAGGACAGATGGAGTAACATCAATTCCCCCATAAACGCGTATAAATTGTTTAAAATATCCGAATGAGAAGCCTGTGAGGAACTTTCCCTGAGTTATTATATCACTGAGATTTCATTATGCTGATGAAATGCACTATGTTAATTCAAACGCATTATAATCATGATTTACACTCACGTATATGAACCACACTTGTCAAAGGAAATGAACAAAATATTATTCTGATGTAGGGCCCTTGAACTCCTTTATGGCGTCGGTTTTGTTTACATTATAATTTTCAAAATTAAGCAGCCTGCACGCTTCCCTGGTGGGAATTAACAAGGAGCTCTCAATCAATGCATTCCGCTTTCCCCAGCAAGCGTGGGCACGCGGGCCGTTCTCTCTGTGCTGGGAGGTGACGGTGGACGGTGACTTTTCATGCCTCACACTGGAGGACATGTTTACAGTGTGTGTCATGCCACCACTGCAGAAGCTTTTCTCTATGCACTTGGCAAGAAGGAGCAGAGCTACATTCAGAACCAGGGCATCGTCATGGCCTGCCGATTCATACATTCTAACGTGCAAATCCTAAAGTCTTCCCCGGAAGCTACCTACTCTGCCTCCAATCCATTACTCACTGGCAGGGCCATGTGGACCCCTGAGCATCTTCGGGGGGCTGCCTGGAGCTCCCTTTCCCTTCTCAGCAGAACACCATCGGAGCTCCTGGTCCACAAATCTTCCTCTCTCCCCTTGGACACGCCGTGCCTCTGCCCTCTTCCTCGGCAGGTTCCCTGCTTCCCAATGGAAGGAAGACTCGCCCAGTGATTTCCATAAATAAACACAAGAGACTTCAGAATAGCGCTCATCCACAAAAGCAAGCCCTCCACGCAGGAAATGACATGGAAAGCATGTCCAAGGAGGCGGTCATTCCCAGGACAAGAGGGCCATGCGTGGTGGCCGTTCCTTAGTGGGAAGGCCACATGTGTATCGGTGCAGCGTTTCGTTGGTTGCCCTGACGTGAGAGAATCTGGGGACAAAGCGAACGAGTAATCAGTAAGCTATGCACGCGTGGGAGGGCAGGCACCTGTTGCTGCAGATTTTAAAAGCCATCTCTTCAAAGACGCCTGCGAAGAACAAACACAAAAACACTAATCTATCGCTCTCTCCTCAAAGCCGCCGGAGAGAAGCGAGGACTAACAGGAATGACGATCCTGAACTAATTGGATTTTGAGTCAAGATGAGAACGCAGCAGCATCCTCCCAAGAGGGCGCGGCCTGATTTCGTGATTACGGGAGGCACTGCAGTTGGCGCTCCCCTGCCCCCTCGCCCGTCCCCTGGGACGGCACGGCCCTCTCAGTGTTTGCTGTTGGGAAACTTCCATCAGGGCTTCGTGTCCATTTTTCATCCTCTCTTATCTCCTCTGCATGAGTCTCTCTGCGGAGTACCGTTTTCAATCAATACAGCGAAATGTTATCCGTAGATACGATTTGGGGAAATTATTGCACATAGTTTTGTTTCCGGTAAACTCTACTTGGAGGCTGGGATCTTTAACTCTTTATTCTTCTCCACCATGGAAATCACAGGGGAAAACAACATGAGAGAAAAACAAAGGATCACAAGGAGTGTGGAGAAAGAAAAAGAAGAAATAAATGCACCGAGCTTCAAATATCGGGTGGAGCTCTGGAACTGGGACATGGAGTTGGTTGTTGCTACATTTTGAAAAACACAATAGAGAAGATCTGTTTTCTTCCATTCCCAAACCTGGTGGTATTGGGTGAATGTAACATCCAGAGTACCAAGGACAAAAATAAATAAATAAATAAATAAATAAATAAATAAATAAATAAATAAATAAATAAATGCAAGATAAGAAAACAAAGGAAGTCAACATGTTGGCCATGTGTTTAGCTTTGGATTCTGTCCCACGGGTACTCTAAAAGGATGCCGTATGGACGACGGCAGGACACCATGGAGCGCCCCCCCTGGCTTTGGAGGCACCTGGAGCTGAGCACCCTGATGAGCTCAGTGACTTGAGGCAAGGAGTGAAACTTCGCCCAGCCTCGATGTTCTCTTCTGGAGAGTGGGCCTAATAATAGGACCTACATCATAGGCTTCCGTAAGAGAAAAAATGTGCATCTCTTAGCATGCTGTGTGGCTCAAGGTAAACGCTCAGGAAAAGCTAGTCTGATGGCTATAATTCTGAATATCAATTCAGATCTTCAAAATGGTGTGGCTTTACCAGACAGGCAGTGTAACAACCAAGCAATCCCTTTTCCACGTGGTGCCGACAGGGAGGAGGGGCAGGCTCCTTCAGGGTGTCACCTGGGCGATGAGCGTTTCTCTGCGGCAGCACTTCAGGCTGCAGGGAAGACCTGGAGGTTCCATTTTGCCATTTTACTGGAGTCCATTGCTCCTGAGAGTGAAGATTAAACATACCTAAATTTATGGTCTAAGTGCCCATCAGCAGATGAGAGGATTAGAAAACTGTGATACATCTACACCAGTGGTTCCCAGCCTTCCTAATGCCGAGACTCTTTAATACAGCTTCTCATGGTGGTGACCCCCAACCATAAAATCACTTTCGTTGCTACTTCATAACTGTAATTTTGCTACTGTTATAAATTGTAATGTAAATATCTGTGTTTTCTGATGGTCTCAGGCTCTACAGTAGCGGTTCTCAACCTAGCAGGGCCGCCTTCGACTCTTCATACCAAATTTAGTTCTCCAGTGCTTTGATGGTTGACCAGCGTCTTTTGTTTCTGAGGGTTTTTTTGTTTGTTTCTTTGTTTTTTTTCTTTGTTTTTCTTTTTCTTTCTCCTTTTCAGGGGTATGGTAACACCCCCAAAGTCTGTCAAGTATTGAGGATGACTTTAATACTTCTTCATGCGACCCATTTGTTGTTAGTTTTAGAAGTGATCTCCTAGCAGAGTTTTCCTTGATCTCCATGTTGGGCCTGTGCACAGACAGCCAGTACAGCCCTGTGGTTACAACTGTGGGCACTGCCACCCGGCTGTTGGTCACCACCTGATCCTACCACTAACTGGCTATGACGCCATTCTCTAGGAACTTATCACTTCTGTGCTACACTTATTTAAAAATATATTTTATTGATTTCTTACAGAGAGGAAGGGAGAGGGTAGAGAGTTAGAAACATTGATGAGAAAGAAACATCCATCAGCTGTCTCCTGCACACCTCCTACTGGGGATGTGTCCACAACCAAGGTACATGCCCTTGACTGGAATTGAACCTGGGACCCTTCAGGCTGATGCTCTAGCCACTGAGCCAAACTCATTAGGGCAATTTCTGTGCTATACTTATCTATAGTTTACATATTGTATATGTAATTGAGCGGTGCTACGATCTGAAGGTACTTTTCATCTCTATGTTTATCTTATCTATACTTATCACCTCAATTTCCAAAACCAAAAAATGGGATAATAGTATCCATCTCATGGGGTTGCAGTAAAGGATCAATAAGGTACACATAAAAAGAGCATAGCACAGTGTCTGGTGCATAGAAAATACATGATGAAAAATTCACTACTCATTATTATTACATGCCTATTGTATCACTCAATAATTATGATTCTCTCTGGAATTCTTGTGAGAAGCCTACCCATCCATTTGTATGATGTTAAAACCACCCCTTCACAACCATGGACACTGTCTCAGAACGCACTACGTCGAGGAAGTAATGAGTAATACCTTCCTCCTAAGGAGACACCGTTACTGCATTACAACTCACATCTGTCCTTGTCATCTTTCCTTTCTCCAGGCTCCAATTAACATCGATTAGGCAGCCTACAGTGTGCCTGACACTATCAGCCACCACAAACTACAGTTAGGTTTCAGATCTTACCTGACAACTTCTTGGGTTATTATTGTCATAATTAGTACAAGGAAATGCCTGCCATTCCAGTGAAAGAACTCCAACCATTGGCCTTTCAAGAGATATAGTAAAAGCAGGGCAATTTTTCTAGATTTAAGTTCATTCCACTGCCTTGATACTGCATTTTAATTTCCATATTACTCCAGTATAAGTATTTATAAGACCTAGAGTATTTGTCCTATGTCTTATTGCTCCAGGGATAAGTGAGTTGGTTGCCTTAGAAACTGGTCTCTGTGCTTACATACACTGACAATTATTAGGTCACTATATACTTTTCCTATTGGCTCCAAGCGTTATATTTCAGGAAACTGGAGGTACAGTATTGGAGTTTATCATATTTATAGCTTTCTGTCCTCCCAGGAAAAAAACAAGAAATCCATTTTGTTGACCTTCAATACCTGGTGCTCTGCCATGCTGGAAAACAAAGTGTTTGTAAAGCAAGAGCTAAATTTAGATTTAGGAGAGTCGCGGTTCCAGCCTTCAGGGAGGAACGGGGTTTTGAATTAACCTCTTGTCATAACAACTAGAAAACTGGACAAAATATTGGAAATAACTACTTTTATACTGTAACAATAGACAACACGGCATTCTGATCTTTGGGAGAAAAAAAACAAAATAAATGACACCTACGGTTACCCAGGGATCCCATCTAGAGGAAATTTCTAGACTGTAGCATAGTGTGGGAAAAGCCTGGATTGAAGAGGCAGCTAGAATTTGCAGGGCTTCTGCAGGAGGGAGTTACGTAGCGAAAGCCTTCAGAAATATGCAGATGAGTCTTTTTGAATCTTTAAGAAGCCCCCAGAGGCAAGGCAAGAACAACTGCTGAATAAAATACAATTTCTGAGGAGCTGGGTGGTGAATAATGTCCAGAGTTTACACAGGGCCGGGGATTGTTGACATTTCTACTAGCCTGAGTAGAAAAGACTCCTTGAGTACTCCAAATATTCAATAGAGCTGACCTAGAGGTCAAACCTTAGAAGTGGGGCTAAATGAACCCTAAGGAAAAAAATCTACCCTAAAACAACTTGAAAATAAGACTCAAAAGGATGAAATGTATGCACAAGTAATTGTGTTGCCTGCCAGAATAAAGTCCAGTGCTCTTTATGGGAATATAACAAAATCAAGCACGCAAATACATAAAAGCCACCATCCATTATATTTCGTTTAACCGTGAAATTATTCCAGGAGATGAATATGGAGTCATTAGTGCTTTTACCAAATACTGTACTCGTCCAAGTGCATAGTAAGTACATACTTCTAGCTGCACATTCAAAGGAGTTCACACAGGGCTCTTTCCTAAGCCCCCACCACGGTGACGCTGAGTCTAGGCTGAGGCTGCTCGGCCATTGGGAACCTCAGTGAGAACACAGAGCAGTGATGGAGTCCATCCTAACTGGACACGCTGCATCAGTAAGAAATAGCTTTCTTGCTTAAGCCCTAAGAGTTGTCCTGGCTGTTTCTTTCATATAATTTAGCCTTTCTTTACCAACGGAATAGGAATAAATGAAAAAATAATAATAATACGATTTCTAAACTTTAGGAAACATTAGCATTTATGACTTTTTTCAGCTTTCCCCAAGTCTATTCCGGAGTGTTTAGAAAACTTTGAATTAAACAAAGTTAAGTGGGTTTCTACGATGCAATACCTCTTCATATCCTATGGTCTACTTTGGACTCTGTAAATCCGTGATAAAGATACTTCCAGATTTAACTGTCCACTAAATCCCTTTTTTTTCCAGAAGCATCTCCAGCTCTAGGGCTCTGTGGACACCTTTCTGGAAATGTTGGACTAATCCAACGCCCTCATCATCCAAATGAGATTAGACCTCTAAGCTAAGGCGAACAGGTAATATACAAAACACAAAACTAGAACTCAGGCCTCTTAATTCTCCGTTTTATATTTTCCTTTGGACACAATAGTGCATTAGAGCAAAGGACTACGATTATATTTTTCTTATAGAGTAACTTTTCACAGAGAAACGATCAGTATAAAGATTTTTAAAAGTTAAATCTCTTAAGATCTTAGATTTGCGGTCTTGGAAGAAATGTACGACAGTGCCAAACTCTCTTTTGCAATGTGCACTTCATGAGAGTGAATCTACATTGATAGAGGTACAGAATCAACTTAAATGGAATTCATATGAGTTGCATTGACGGTTGAGCTCATATGAAGTCATTTAAAAGCTCAAAGCATCTTTCTATGCCATGCATAAATTTGCCCTGGGTCCCTTCAAATTTGGCATAAATGCCACCTTCTCAGTGAGATCTTCCTTGAACTTTCTAGATGGAATGGCACCTCCCTACCCCATCTACCAGCTTGGGAACTCTCTACCCATCCTCCCTGTTTTACGCTCCTCCATAAACTTATGATCTTCTGACCTTGTACATGTTTTCCAAACTAATTTGCTTGCTGTCTCTCTCCTTCCCCAGGTGAATGTGAGTTCCCTGAGGTCAGGGGCATTTTGAATTGTTCTCTGAGGCGTTCCCAGCACCTATAGGGGTGCTTGGAATATTGTAGTTACTCAGTGAGTATTAGTTGAATTTATGAATAACTTTTTAAAATATATTTTATTGATTTTTTTACAGAAAGAAAGGGAGAGAGATAGTCAGAAACATCGATGAGAGAAAAGCATCAATCAGCTGCCTCCTGCACACGCCCCACTGGGGATGTGCCTACAACCAAGGTACATGCCCTTGACCGGAATTGAACCTGGGACCTTTCAGTCCGCAGGCCGATGCTCTATCCACTGGGCCAAACCAGTCTTGGCTATGAATAATTTTTTATTTTTCTCCTTAGCTCATATGAATTAGGGTATCATCTTTGACTTTCAAGTGGACACAGCTTTATGATGTTTATGAAACAAGGTATTGGGTAACCTTAGTTTGCTAAATCTAAAACCCAGGCATTCCGAGAATAGGCACTAAAAACAAGACTCACTATTATAGAAAGCTTTTTGGAGCATGACCTCATAAGGTACTGTAGGTAAACTTGATCTTTACACTGTTTTTAGGGGAATATTTTCAGTGCCTCCCTCCCTCATTATGGTTGCCCACATCCCCTTATTTCTACTTCATTTACTTTCTTTCAAATGCCCTATTCTAGCACGATCCAGTCCAACCTGCTCTACCTCTTGTCTAACTGGCCTTAGTCTTGGCCCTTTTTGGTCTTCTTTTCCTACAGACAGAGCTAGAATGCCTCGTCCTCCTGCTCCCACAGTCTGAGTAGGTGGCCAGCCCATTGTGACCTCACCCCTTAGTGCACTCAGGAGGACATATTTAGGAGCCGGAGTGACACCATGATCCTTAGAACCACTTCAGTGGGGAAGAACACTTCCCCAAAGCAAGGTTTTCCTTAGATTCTTCCTCAGTTCACCGCGCAGGACAAGTTTGAATGGGAGAGAGCAATAGAGGAAGATGATTCCAACGGATTAGAGAGCCCCGCCTTGTCTAGCATCATCTTCTATTCCTAAGTTTACTTCTAACCAAACTGAAATTTGATGACCCAAATGCAGCTGGACAGGGAGCTGAAGTCAATCCAGAAAGTGGCTCTGTGTGCCTCCCTGGTTCTGGTTCTGGTAGATGCCCCGTCAGCACGCAGCTCTGTCAGGGGGCAGGGCACCTGCACCTCAGCCGGGCACCCCAAGAGTGAGAGGAGGCTTGAGACCCGGCGCCCCCTCACTCTGTGGGTCCCCAGGGCCGCCCATCCCCCCGGGGGCTCCCTGTGGAGACGTGGCTGAGGTGCCCTGTCAGAGTCGCGATTCCCTTTCTCTCTGTGTCTTTTTAATATTTCCTTTTCTCTGGAGAACCTCTGTCACCCCGAGAAGATGGCGCTCAAATAAAATGCAAACGATGGCAGGGCCACAATCAGGTGGGGAAACTCTCCCTGCAGTAAGAGTGATGTTCTAAACATGGAGCCTGGCTCCTGTCCCTCTCCGTGAAGGAACTGGCTGGGTGGGGATGAACGGGAAGCAGCAGACAAGGGCGTGAACATGGCAATGGGAGCCAGGCATAGGACCTTGGTGTTTGCAGTCACGGGGGACTGACAGAATTAAAGATTGACCAGTTTGGTGGCAGAAATAGAACCGCTATCCTCAGGTACCTCGGAGCTACGCAGGGCGGGGCAAAGATGGTTTCCAGTTGTGAGCAGGCCAACCACAGAGTCATTCTTCTGCTGTTATCTACTAGTCATCGTCTTATTCTCAGCATGTTCATCCATGTTATGTCAAGAGGACCGAGGTCAGCAGCTTCCGCTGATCCCCAGCTCAGAAGGGGGTTTCCTTCTTACCGAGTGGTTACCCAGGGGCCTGGCATCCCAGGGGGAAGGTTGAGAGGCAGTGCTCTTGTTGCCATGGTAAGCGAGTCAGGATCTGTGTTCCTAGGTCCCTTTTTCTTCTGGGAAAAGGGAGAGAAAGCAGTCACTCCCATTTACTGTCTGTGCTCTTACAGAGGACGAGTGGATCGATCCCTTCCCTTCTCCTAAGGCCCTTTGTACGGCAGACCCTTCTCAGGAAGCAAGATGGAGAAGACCGTTGTCAAGCAGCAGCTCGCAGTGGAAATAAAGGCCTGAGGAAGGTAATCACATGCTCACAAGCTGACTGAATAGAACATTCCCCAAATTAGATAGCAGGGATTCATTTATAGAGGGTTTCCCACACCCTCTCTCTCTTTCCTCCTTCCCTGCATTAAAACCTCATTTTCACCCGGATCACAACTTTTTGACTATGACATCTCTACTATTTTGGGAGTGACATATTATAATGCATTAGCGAAGTAAAACCAAAAAAATCAAATTAAGTCAAATTGAAAAGCAAACAATATTCATTTTTACACATTTTCTAGAACCGAAGAACACATTTGTCTTACATCTTTATTCCAAAGGCTGTTTATATCACCGTTAACAATATTTGTGATATATGACTTAGGAGAGATGAGTATGTTTTCTTTAATTGCAGCTTCATTTTTTCCTGTAAAGATGATTTTGATAAGTGATCTTCTTTGAAAGTTGGGAACCGAGGGGAAGATTAATCTAGCCCAGTAGAGGAACTAAAGTGGCAAAAATTGATTAAGGCATTAAAATATCTACAGTATGTCTAGAAAATATGAGCTGTCTCTAAATGGTCCCAGTAAATCACGAACCAAGCCGAAGGAAGCAGTTAAGAAGAGCTTTCCCGAGTGATAGAAAAGTTTTCAGGGTAAAGTATTTTGAAAGTGTCATTTTATTTTTATACACTGGGCAATCAGAGAGAAATATTTATACAGCTATAGCCTACTCTTCTCTCTCCAGCACTTCAGGGAAGAAAAATATCCTTAATGTACAGGTAATATTTCTAATATAGATAAGCAGGTAGATATTCCATATGCATATGTAAAAACACACAAATACACTTTCTATTACCTGTGGCCAATTATGTGACGTGATGGAAGAAATCCTTCAAATTCCACTGCCCACCTGGGTTGCCTCATGAAACCCCATTCTTCCTGAAACTCTCTATTTCTTCCTAACTCTCTATTTCTTTTCCAGGATTTAAAATATTTTCTAAAATGCCCGATTGAAAAGTAATGTTACTCTGGAAGGAAGATCAATTAAAAGACTTTTTATGGATGGGCAAAGCAATTAGGATCTCTTTTTGTAATTGCATATGAATATGCTAGGATTAGTCTGATCCGATGCAAGAAGTAAATGGCACTTGGTTTTGGAGGTGGGAAAGGTTTGCAACACATTTCCCCTGTCAGGCAAACAGGCCGTGTGTGACCTTGCAACAGCAGTCAGGGAGAAAGAAGGACAGTCGTGAACGTTCAGGAGACTTCAAAGTAGGTCAAAGCTGACTAAAAATAGAACGAAAGTCAGGATTTTTCTCACTCAAACTGGGCTCACAGTGGCTCCTTCAAATCTCTTGATGCAACGCTGGTCCCAAATAAATCTTCTCACGTGTTTGTCCCAGAACCAATCCTGACTGTCCTAGCTCTCCTTACCTCCAATGTCCCCTCTTCTCCTCCCCTCTGAGCAGATCACTCCGTTCCTTTCCAAGGGAGAGCGAACCCCTCCTCTGCCCAAGGTCCCCTGGTCCTTCCCATGGTCACACCTGACCACTCGGAGAGATGGCCTGCGAGTTCTCACCTCACTCTTCCTCTTGGTCTCATGGTGAACTTCCCCCTTTCTCCGCTGCCCTCAACACCATACTTAGGAGAAACCATTTTAGTTCTTCTCTTTCTATCATTTCCTTTTTCTCACTTCCTGCTCAACTTCTAAAATAGGCGTCTCTACTGCCTTCACCTGTACCCAGCTTATCCATTCTCGCTCTGAACCCTCCTTCTCTGCGCGCCCAAGAAAGCCAAACCACATATTTGATCCTGAGTCAACCTTACTGAGTTCACTTATTGGTTATTTATAGTCAAAAAGACATTTTCAATATCAATGATGCCAAAGTCGCACTGAATGTTGCTTCTTCCTCTCTGCCTCTTTAGTCACCAGCATTCTCATTGTCATCCTCCGGCTTCAGCCGGTTTGTCCCGAGAGCCTGTTTGTTCAGAACACACGCCTGTTGGGGTTTTGTCAACACATCCAGTGTAACTCACTCACCAAACTGACCTATTACCAATTCGGTTAAAATAGCCAAAGCAGATGACTTTTTAAGACCAATTAAGAGCACATATCTCATTTAAATATGGCAAAATTTAAAATCTGTTGTGTGATAAATTACCTTGTCTAATTATATTTCTTAACTATCTTGATGCTGAACGATGGAGAATCTGAAGTTTTAACAGAATATTCTGTAAAAATAGAAGAGTATTTCATAAACGTCATCACTGCCAACGTTTTTGCTCATTTTCCATTCGGGAGCACAGGGTGCTCGCTCTTCCGTGGTTACTTGAGGTCATTCCACTGGGGATGTGGGGGGAGGCAGCAAAAGCTCCTCATCGCCGTTCTCTGAGTCAGCTGCCTTTATAAATAACCTGATTATTTTATTATACTCAATGGTTTAGTCACTGTTTCCTGCTGTGGGTTCTAATTTACATATCTTGACTTTTTTAAAGACGTAGTTCCTATATTTCACCTCAAAGAGTTTTTAGCTGAGGGATATAATTAAATCACGTATAAATTCTCTCTCTAGCTTCTTAAATGCATTCCAAGCCAATTCTAAAAAGTTTGGAGTTCCTTGGAAATTACTAAATAGCCAATGAAGTAGACATTTCTAGAGCCAATGGGGGGGGGGGGGGGGGGAGAGATACGTTTGTTTCCGTAGATGAATCCCTTGTTTGCAGAACAGACAAGCTGTCCATTAGCGGATACAAAACAAAGTCAAGCGGCGAGTTCTGATTTGCTTGATTAAAAAAAAAAAATGCATTCATTATTCTAATAGCACGATATCATCTAATCTGACATTGGCATTAGGGTGTGTGTGTGTGTGTGAGAGAGAGAGAGAGAGAGATAGAGAGAGAGAGCATTGCCGCACACTGACAGGACAGTGCATTTTTGTTGAGGATGAGGAAATTGGAGAAGCTCACATTCTGAAAACCATGCTTCTGAGAAGCTTTCGGAGCCAGGAGCCATGCTGCCCGGGGCACACAGGGCCCGAGCCCCCTGCCTTTCAAATGCGGTTTGTTTATTTCCAGAGCAGGTGTTTCATTGCCACGGGGTCTCCATCCCACCTCTTCAGAGACAAACAGATCATCTGTCAGTGCCTGGGGAAAGGTAACTGTTGCTTCCCCCTCGCTCTAAAAGACCATCTGGTAACTGAGGAGAGAATGTCCAACGGGAGGCTCCCACTTCCATCAGCAAAGAGGGTCTCAGAGGCAGCAGAGGGGGTGACCTCGCAGGAAGTCCTGCTGCTCTCCTGGGTGTCCCCCACCTTTGTCTCCGGGATGGCCCAGAAGTGAGCTGTCAATGTCGCCATCTGTAGGGCATATCATGTGTCACCCAAACAACTGTTGGCACTGGCCATGGGAGACGGATACTGAACTGGTGGCAAGGCCTTTTCATCTGGCGCTTCTGAGTCAGTGGGGCTGGCCACCATCTTATCAGCCACGCTGAACAGTCCACAGGCTGCTCTGCTTTCCCCCTCCCCTCCCCTCTCCGCTCCCCAACCAGCTCCCTGCGGCCTGAGGCCTTTGCTCTGTTTCTGTAAGAAATCCTTTGGATTCGGCCTCTCTCTCAGCCAAAGGATCTTGCTTCCGGGAATCTCTGAAAATAGCTGACTTTATTAAAAAGACATTAGGACAAAATGCATAGGAAAACTTAAGGAAGTCACCGATGAATGTTTTTATGATGTTCCATTGATCAGTGGAACGCATCCGATGTGTCCCATTGATCAGTCGAACTTAGCAGTTGATAAGATGAAAGATGTCTCATTTCCACAACCAAAGCAGTTGCCTGGTTCGGACTGCATCGTCTTCCTTCCGGTTCAGTCTGAGGCAGCCTTCCGGGGAGAGGCGTGTGTGCTGTTGACGGGCCCTTTGGTTGGTGGCTGTTGTTTTTACTGTTGCTGCTGCTGCTCCGGCCACTGAGCTGCCTGCCCGGTAACCAGTCCCAGCACAGAGGCTGGGAACCTGCAGACACGCTCTGGGAGGGGACTTGCCCGCTGGCAGCGAGGGCTGCAGGCTGGTGAGGACCAGAAGACAAAGCCATTGCCCACTGTCCCTGCCTCCAGCCGTGTTGTCAGCTCCCCGCGGATCTTTCTCCTGTGATTCTCCCCCGATGAGACATATATGCTGAGAAGAAAGACGTCTGCAATTAATGAAAAGCAAGGGGGAGCCTCCAGCCGGAGCTCATGGGGGGAAGGGGAGACCCCAAAAGGCAAGAGCCCTGCGTGCAGAGCCGCCCCCCCCCCCGCCAAGCAGCCCGGCCTCCCCCTGAGGTGCAGGTGCTCCTCCCATCGCTCGCCGAACCTCCCGAAAATAGAAACTTGCTGTTCAATTGATTTATTTGGGCTGGATCTGGCTCGGGGTAGAGACTCTTTGAAGGTGATTGATCACTGCAGCGAGCTTAGGATTTCAGACCCAACAAGCCTTTCTGTACTAATCAGCGCGGGACGCTAAAGCGCCGGCCGGTGCTTCCCTGCGCATTAAGGCGAGGATTTGCAACTTAAGTATGGGAGGGCCGTGCTTTATGTGCTCCGAGCGGCAGGCATAATGAACTATTGCTTTTAATGGCAGATTATCCCTGTTCCCCTTTCCTGGAGTGAAGACCTCGCAAATTGATGTATCTGTCCTCTGAGGTTTTCCGAGAGGCATTATGGCGTTTTAAAATATTAATATGAGAGTACATTTAGCTGAAAGGAGCGAGTCTGGGAGTCTCCAGTGGCTGCAAGGCGGGTCACTAGAGACTGCCTGTCTCTCAAGGCGGACGATTTATTCTAAGTGTGTCATTAAGATACACTTTTGGGGGATTTATGATGGTGCTTTTCCACCAAGTGGTACCTTTTCCATAAAAATTTAAGTATTTTATGCCATTTTCCCTCCCTCTCCTTCCTCAGAAACCTGGTCCGTGTCACGGGCGGATGGTAAGTGCCACCGCCTTCCCCGCACCGCGGCCCGGGCTGCAGGCCGACGGGCGAGGCCGGGATGTCACTTCTCGTTAGGACCCCGCGGGCGGAAGCCGCCCCTGGAGATGGGGAAGGACAGGGCTGCTCCCCGATGGGGGAGAGGGGGGTGGGGGGTGCAGACACATGCAGACTGTGCAGAAGATGGCAGAGACGGGAGAATGCCAGTGACACACGGAGACGCCAAGGACAGCTCTGTGATGGTCTCTCAGACTCTCTCCCTGGCCTGCAAGTGCCTTCAAGCACCCGGTAAGGCAGCTGCTCAGAGTCGGGAAACCAGCAGCACCTGAGCCTGGGACGGCGACAGCAGGGCACTCCGGCCTGCCCCTCCTGCCGGCTGTCACTCCCGGAGACCAGAGACGCGGCCGGACCCTCACGCGATGCTTTGAAAAGGGACCTCCGTCCCCGCAGGGAGGCGGCTGGGCTGCGGCTGCTCCTCAGTCATTTGTTCCGTTACCCCAGGGAGCAGCAGGCACCGGGCCCTGCTCGGAGTGTGCCCGCGAGAGGCTGCAGACACTGCTCAGGGCCGGCCCTTGAAGACCCCGTCCCCCTCCTGTCCTGAGCCCGGCCGGGAGGCCGCCTCGGTCACAGCCTCTGGCTCCTCTGTGGGACCCTGGCCCTCTGTCAACCCTCTCTGTCGCAATTCCCAATTTGGCGGTAAGGCTGGATCCTAAAGGAGAACTCCTTTCTATATACAGCAAAGAAAACTCCAACTTACAAACCCCTGATGCCCCCCCCCCGGAAATAAACCTTTTAGTTCGCTCACTGAGGTGAGAACCCCATTGTCAATGGCAATAAAGCTGATATCACATCCCAGAAGTCAACGTTCAGTTCCTTAGAAGTGACTCTGCGAGGTGCCCTGTGCGGGGACGGTCATGTCACCCCAGAACCCGCCCACCAGAGAACCAGCCACAGCGGCACAGGCCCGTCTCCCCCACCGCCTCCTCCCACCCTGCCAGCGATGGGCCCTACATGCTCTGCTGGGCCTCTGTGTTCAGAGAGAGCCTGAGCCCCCTGCGCGGGGCGACGGGAGTGCCCTGAGCGCTCTGGGCCCAGGTGGCAGCTCACCCACCCACAGGCCGATGCCAGAGCGAGGGTGGAGGCCTGAGAGTGACAGCCGGTCTCCTCTCCCTGCCAGCTGATGGCCTCACAGACCCTCCTTATGGCTACGCACCATTCTCATCAGGAAAATACAAAAAATAAAAATAAAAAAAATTGAGGTTTCCAATTGTATTAAATGGCAATAACATATACTTTATACAGAAATGGGCTTTTTATTACACCATAAAGTTGTATTTTTTAAAATAACATATTAAATGTAAGCTTTCTCTGGATAGCATATTCAAAGGATTTATATTATATTTAAAATGTTAATGAAGGCTAATATGATATTAGGGAAACAGATTTCTGTTTCACATCTAACCCATGGCACCCAACCATCAGCATTGTCGGCAAAGAGCTGCCAGCGCCTACCTCGCCAACCAAATTTTACTGCTCTCCGTCCAGACCGGGCTCCCCTAGCACTGTACCGATAAAAACGTTTTGTGTTCGTATCTCAATCCCCAAGCAGGGAGTCTGACAGGCTCCGCAGACATTACCTCACTGGAACGCTCACAGCGCTCCTGCCTGCGAGGCAGAGAGGTGACAGGCTTCACACGTGGTGAGGGCGGCAATGACCCCGGTGCTCACTGCGTGGCCTCTCCCCATGAGGCTCAGAGAGGTTCTGTGAGAGACGCTGCTTTCCCTCAAAAACCACAGTGCCGCAGGGTACCCGCAGGATGAGGGACCCGCAAGGAGGTGCGATTTTCTGGAAAAGGCGCTGCCCCCTAAAAATGATGGGGCGTGAGGAGACGCCTGGAGCCCGTGCAATGGACACTTCCAGGACTTGGTTGCACTTGTTTTAACCATGAATATCTTTATGCATATAGCCCTCATCATCCTCTGGGAGCGATACTGACGCTCGGAACAGCCGCTCCGTGCCTCTGTGGCTGAGTGAGGCTGCATCCTGGGAGCCTGGGCGTCTCTGAGCTCGGCATGTGGCTGCCTCAGGTCGGAAGACTTGGGCTGAGCCCCTGCGAGGCCTCCTCTCGGGGTTTGCCTCCGAACAGCCCCTGAGCCTCGGGGTCCTCAGGCAAACGTGTGGAAACCATACTTGCCTCAGTGCCCAGGGGGGCTGTTTGGGGGAGCAAACACGACATTTGGGGAAGCCCGCCGAGAAGGATAAAGCGCCTTTCAAATGGAAGTTAGGGGTGCGGATGTGCTATTACCCAACACAGGAGCAGCCTGCTTCCCAGGTCGTGCACCTCCAACACAGCTCACTTTTACCACTCCTCCGAATTGAACTGACTGGTCTAAAATAAGTAGTAAGCCGTTTAAAATGTTTTATATTCAGATATCATCATCGTAACCTATTAAAGGACCTTAATAGGATGAGAAGAATCAACTGACACGAGGCACAACAAAGAAATCAGTATTTTGTCATTGCAGTTATTATTTCAGTAGTAACTGCATTAAATTATTTGATTTATATTTCCCCCCCCCCCCAACACTGTAAACATTTTCTTCCGGTGGAAAAAGTCATATTAAAACTTGTCTGGCTTTGTATTGCATGCCTAACATTAACTTAGTTAAAGTTCACTAGCAAAAAGGGCAAAGTTCAGGGAATTTGGGGAGGATTTGCTTGAATATCACTCACCACTCCTCATTATGACAGAATATTAAAGATCAGCAAAAAGTGATTTGTTAATATGAGTGTTCTTTTACTTACACAGGCAACTCAGTGAGAACCTGTCCTAATGTAAATCAATTGTAACAACAAATAATGTAAATGAAAGTAATTTTCCTAATTTACTTTATTCAAAATTTTAAAAAAGTAAATGGCCTATTTTGAAGTGGGATGAATGCTCCTTTCCTTATAGTCTTCAACGTTTTCCTAATAAGAATCCCATCACAGCTGGAAATCTAGGACTGTGGTTCTGTGTTTCACATCAGAGGTAGACTCTGAGAAACAGTTTTATAACAGATTTCAGTCTCCCATTTTTCTTATTTGTGCTGCAAGTGAAATAAGCCTTAAACTTTGATTTTTAAATAAAATACATCAGATCACTGGGTTGATGAATCATCTAGTCTATTTTCCCACAGTTTCTTTTTGCAAAAGAAATAATCAGTTAAGGAGTTGTTTTATTGGCCTTATGTCTTTCAGCAATGTATAGAATTACTCTTTGTAAAAAACCTAATAAAATGTCTAAATGTAGAAGCTATAAAATAGTTTGAAATTATAAAGTTTTAAAACATTGTATTTCCTGATTTACTTTCAATCACTTAGACATCACTGGTTGCTTAATCAGAATATTTTTCATGTTTCAATGAACAGTTGCTCCATCATTGTATCATTTATTAAATTGTCTATTTTCCCTGATGTTGGCAGATATCCTATTATGAATTAGCAGATTCTATAGGAGTTTTTTAGAAGACGTAGAGTATAACAACCTTAAATTGAATCAAAATGATAGTGTTACAATTGCAAAAATGATTAAAATTTTTTATCTTGACTTCCATATTAGAACAGTAATTTTTCTCAATGATAGCATTTGTGGAAAATAAACCATAAGTACAATTGCAGTCTTCTTGATAATGATTATGTACCTACTAAGCCAAACATCGCCTGCCTGACTCTTTCTGGGGGATATAGAAATGGCTTTGTTTACATTTGAAACCTAAATCTCTTGCCTGTTCTCCTGACCAGGAACCTACATGATTCATATCCCTTTAGAGAGTCACCTAAAAGTAAAACAAAACAAAAAGCAATTATAGTCATTATTAGTAAGTGGGTTCTCATGAAATATACCTGAACTTCCTGGAATTAAATTGTTAAACAAGGATGATTTAAGGTAATTCCCAATCAAATGAGACAAATGGTGGGCTCAACTGATGAATTTCTTACCAGTCTACCACACCTAATGGCTATTCTGGGTGCAGATCGAAGAAGGAACATTGGAGCAGTTTTTCCTCACACTGGACAGAGAACTCAGATAAAAAAGGGTTAGTAGTTTCGGTTTAGCTCTGAGCCAGTGAAATTAGTGTTATCCGAAAAAGCACCCTAGCCAAGACATTCTGTCATCTTCACTTTAAAAAGAACACCAAAGACAAGTGTGACGGGCACAAAAATACCCTCTTCATTCATTAGAAGGGGATGGGGGTGGGGCAAAGCGTCCACAGATCAAAGTGGAGCTGACATCCAGAGCTTATTAATAAATCTTATAACTTTATAAAGGGAAATATTTCTTCACAAGGACTCCAGACACTAATTCAAGAATCATTACATGATAGATAAGGACCCTTGCAAGTACCAGGTGGCCAGAGAATAAATATAGAAGGAAGGGTGACAATCCCTAAGTAATGTATTCATGAGCTCCTCTGAAACACCCCTGACAAGGAAATCTGGTGTTACTAATTCTCCCGCATCTACCCTGAGGCAAGTTGCCTTGAGAGCGCTGGAACTAGGTCACTGTTTGCTATTTATTTTAACAAATGGGTAGGAGTGCATTAGCATAGGACTAAGTATAAATATTGATTTGAAAACCTAGAGCATACAATAAAACAGCAACCTCTCTAACCCTTTTAAAGAAATTCAGTCATAAATAAAGTTCCTAGCCACTATATTTTTTTTTTCCAGGAAAACAATTGATACATAATTCATCCACAAAGCATCCTCATCATTGTCTTTCCTGATGGCTACCCAAACGTCCAGTCATATGACATTATAGCATGCAGCTGGCACCGCCCGGGCGCCCACCCCCGCTTCTGCACCATACACCACAACCCTGTGTTATTTATGACACAATTTATAAGGGCAACTTTTAATAGTTGCACAAGAACTGAGTGTGAAAAGACAGAGATGACAAATGTTATATGATTCTCACCATGATAAAAATAAAATCAGTAACTGTGCTTTTGGAATGGGGGGGCGGGGGGGAAATAACAGGAGCTATTCCAGGTCATGTTGTGTTGTCCATGTACCTCCTATTTTCCTGTGCAGGAAAAAATAATCTAGCTGAGAATCCCCATGCTCCAGAATTACCAGATCTTTTGATTCATCTTTATTTAAGTGAGTGAAATAAATCACAATGTTTTCTGTGACCACTCTGGGCACACATATGCGTACTGAAGTGCCCAGGGCACTTTCTGTAGGCCTTACTATACGTTAGACTTTAAACGAGGTGCGGGAGACTTAAGATGAATACAGTGGCTGCTCTGGAGGCATTTCCAGTTTTGCTGCTGAGCTTGACACTTAAACAAATATTCACGCGGACACTGTGTGATAGAAACCTAGTTGCCCGTCTTGACTCATTTCTTTCTCTTATAAGCCAGATCCAGCAAATCCCATTAGCTCCAACTTCAAAATGTATCCAGCCACTTCTTGCCACGTTTATTCCCCCTGTCTTAGTCCAAGTCACTGCCGAGTCTTATCTGGACTGTTGTCATGGTTTCTGTCTTCGGTAAGGGCACATGCAATACCACAGCGTAAGACCCCAATGGCAGGACCACTCAAGGCAGCCTGAGCCCATTGCTTTTCTGCTTCCCACTTGAACTTGGCAGCTTTTCCTTTCACCCAAGAAATGGATTGGAGACATATATATATATATATATATATATATATATATATATATATATATAGTATTTCAGAGAGGAAAGATGAAGGAAAGAGATAGATAGAAATATCAATGATGAGAGAGGAGAGAATCATTGATCGGCTACCTCTTGCACATCCCCTACTGGGGATCAAGCCCACAACCCGGACATGTGCCCCTGAACAGGAATCAAACTGTGACCTTCTAGTTCATAAATCGACACTCAACAACTGAGCCATACCACTGGGCTAGCTCACTGTTTTTTCCCCTAGAGCCAGCCATAATGCCTTGGGAACAATAGGTACTCAATAGATATTTATTGAATAAAAAATGCAATTAATTAATTAACATCAAGACAATAGAATTTCAGATGATTGTTTGTCTCTATGTGTTTTTTTTTAGAATTGTTTCAAGCTGTTACAATGATCAAACAAAAAACTCCATTAGCATTTAAAAATATACATGCACATAATGTATACATATATGTGCATATACATTTCCGTTCAGACAGTATTATCTTCCTTATCAAGAAGACGTTGTCTTGAAGCAGAGGAGAAGGCCCGAGGATCGTTTATTGATGTCTTTAAACACGGAATGCCCAAGAAATGTTGTCTGAGAAGCCACATACAGTCATGCTCAATATTCTTCCGATGATGCAAGGAGATAGCGAAAGGAGACGTGCAGACTCAGATGTTTCAGAGAATGTGTTCCATTTTATCACAGAAAATGACATCAGCTATCTTCCTTTGCACTCAGGAATTTATCTCCTCTGTATTAGTGCTTCATAATACTCCACCCTCTCCACACCCCCACCTCCCACAGGTAGTGTGGATGCTGTCGGTAACTGAGGGTCAACATTTTATTACCGGGGACATTTTAATCATTTATGGCTGCGTGTTGTTCACAAAGGGCCTTCATGGTCCCTGTAAAGCGGGACGTGCTCACAAGATTGCATTTCTTGGGAATACACATCTCAATGGGAGCTCTGGGTTGAGGACTTTGCGGTACAGTTATTTACATAATAAAAAGTTTGAAATGAGGAACAATAGTCAAGCCAACATGAAGAGTGTCAGCAATTTGCCATTTTAAAGGAGTTATTTTATAACGATATAAAAATAGCTTGGGGAGGGGGGAGAAGCAGTGATAAGATTATAAATAATCTTAGTACTCTGACCAGAAATAGAAACTGAATCATCATGAAATAACTTCAAAAACATTTTTAAAAGAGTTCCAACCTTCCAGCCTCCCTATAAAGAGATCATTGGGAAATTATCTCATACAGAAGTGATGTGAATGTCAGCCCAAACCACATTCTGCATTATTTAAGCCATTTCATTTTGCATTACACATGCCCTTCACAGCTTCTCCAGGACTGACCTCAGCCCTGGGCTACGGCTTCTCCGAAATGCCAGGTCACCTAACGAGCAATCATTGTGCTCAATGCGATGAAAAGATTTTTGGAAAACCTCCGTGTCTTCGTTGTCCTCTTCCAGGAAAGCTAAGAGGAATCCATCACTCACCCTTAATCATCACCTTGAATCTTTCATTCATTGCTGTAGTCCAATTCTCCTTGGTGAGAAAATGATGAGCCCAAATTAACCCAATCAAAGTGAAGCACAACGATAGTTACGAAAAGTTGGCTCTAAACTGTCACTTTGCAACCGTAGAGGGACAGCTGGCATCAGAATTTTAAAGTCCAGTCTCTCACATTTATCCTTCTCTGAAAAGCAAGAGGGTACCTCAGGAAGGTGTCCTGAGGGATGGGACACTTGAGCCAAGGCTGCTAAGAAGTTTAAGAAGCAGTGCCATGTGGGGGCACAGCAGTGAAACCAGAGAGTTAGACACTTCCAGTGACTTGAAGATGAAGATGGGCGTGGGAAGATTGGTCAGCTTAGAAAGCTGAGACAGAACTCTGACTTTGAGACTTGAATTGGAATCAATGAGGGAAAACTGGTTTCTTTAGGATACCCAATTTAGAGCAAAATTATATAGAGAAATGACCTAACCAATCGAATATGTGGAGGGGAATCCTTCCAATGACAAGAAATCTCTAATCACCATAAATTAGTGATATTTCATATCAGTCCAAAATTGTGCACTATTTGCATTGCCACCTTCAAAATACTTTCAAAGATCACTCAAACTAACATTTTTTTTTTTTAAACTTAGGGCGTTGCCATTTAAAGTCAGGCCTTGCTGACTGGAGTGAAACAGAGTCAGAGAAAACTGAGCAGAATATTCAAGTGTTTCTTCAGAGATGATCCGAGAACAAGGCGAGCGTGAGACAGGCTAGCCCACGTAGCCGGAGCCACGTGACTTCAGTCATTCGAAAGCAGGGTGGGTAAAACCCACAGGAATATGTCAGTGAGGCTCACCAGGGATTGTCTGGGGGTGGATCTGGATACCAGCGGGTCTTTCCATTTAGCAGTGAGCAGCGCTGCAGTTCTCCCTGTGCTCTGGGGAGGTGTGCAACTGGATGGGGAAGCAGGTGACATCACCCGTCACCATGACAACAAGGTGATCATTTCCAGTCCTGTGTGTGTCGCCTGAAAATTCTTCCCATGCGGGAGAGTCATCTCAGGAAGAGACTCGAAGGAGAGGACCAAATCCTCCACGCAACGTGTTGGCTATGTGGCTGCAACACAATATTGTACACGGGGTTTTGTTTCTGTTCCCAGAATTTTAAAAATAATGTGCATGATTCAAAGTAACATTTTTAGTTAATAAAAATGAAATAAAACTTAATGAATAAGTAAATCAGTGTTAGATCCAGGAGGTCTGACACACAAACATGACAAGAACCTTTCTTCAGACATCCCAGAAGAAGCTTTGTTACATTTTTAACATTTGATTACTGTGAAAAAGAGGAGAAATGGGGCTGCTTTTCAGTGGCATTAATAGAATAAAAGTACTGGGGGGTTTTGTGTGTGTTTTTAATGGCTACATAGCAATGAAATCAAATGTAAACACATTGCCTCTCTTTTTCTCGTATCCTCTGCCTTCCACACCGGTAGCCTGTGGCCGGCCATGGCCGGAGCACGCACACCAGGTCGGTGTGATTTTTAACTTCGGGCCTTTTATC
The DNA here is from genome assembly GCF_014108245.1 of Pipistrellus kuhlii. Classification (NCBI taxonomy): domain Eukaryota; kingdom Metazoa; phylum Chordata; class Mammalia; order Chiroptera; family Vespertilionidae; genus Pipistrellus; species Pipistrellus kuhlii. Next base: position 2,502,516 of record NW_023425540.1, read on the forward strand.
TCTCTGGCAGTGGGTTTATCTTCTCCCCTTTGAGGAAGCTCACCCTGGCCTCACAGATTTCAGCTCTAATGCACCCCACAGCTGGTTCAACATCACACCTGATAACTCCTTCACACCCTAGGTCTTCCCTTCCTCCGCTGGTCCCGCCACCCTGAGCTCTGGCTCCAAGCTACTCTGGCAACCCGCAGGCAGGAAGCCACGCGTGACATCCCAGGCTCACTGGTGGATGCTGAAGATGCCACTCCGGTCTGAGAGTACGCCTATCCCTCTGCCACATCTGCCCCTTCTCACTCCTGCCCACTGTTCTCAGGTCTTCAGACTCCGGGATTGTCTCTAGACCAGCGGTTCTCAACCTTCCTCATGCTGAGACCCTTTAATACAGCTCTTCATGTGGTGGTGACCCCCAACCATAACATTATTTTCGTTGCTACTTCATTACTATAATTTTGCTGCTATTATGAATCGTCATGTAAGTATCTGTGTTTTCCGATGGTCTTAGGCTCTACAGCAGCGGTTCTCAGCCTGTGGGTCACCTCAAACCCTTAAGGCAAATGTGACATTAAAAACCTCTTTCAGGCCTTTCTGACAACATCAGCAGGATTCACCCATCCCCACTTCCACCCGCACCCCCATTGGTGAGGCTCCCATCTTCTTGATTCCTGTACTGAGCCTCTGACATCCACTGTTGGTTTTTGTGTCTGTGTTCCATAACCCCAGGCAAGAACAGCTGCCACTCCCTCTCCGGTCCCACATGGGTCGCAGCTTCTCTGCCTCCGGTTCATGCTCTGCACCAGGGAAAGTGGCCAGAGTTCTCATACAAATAACCTATGAGAACCGCCACGAAGGTGCGTGCTGGGTCAGTCCCCTTAGGAAAGCAGGTGAGAGAGTGGAAGGGGTTGCCTTAAGAGTTTGGGATTTATAGGGAAGGAATTATAAAGAATAAAAGTAGGATATGGAAAATATTTTAAAAGACTTATTAGATTTGTGCTGCGTTAGGAAAAGAATAACAAAAGGATAAAGCCACTAATTGGAGGCAAATGGAAAGCACAATTCCTATTGTGTCTCATTTACTCCCTGATTCACCAAACGAATATGAAGCCAGGCTACAAAAGAACCGCCTCGATCCTGTCCTCAGATGGCTCCTGCCCTCTGCCCAGGACATGGTCCTCGGACTGGAAGGCGGAGGGGGAAGCTTGGCAAGAGGCACAGACCAGCACAGCAGATAAACCCAAAGAGAACCCTATGAGTGCAAGCTCTCCACCTCAACCTCTCAACCTCACACGTTCCAGGGGTGAGCTGGCAGAAGTGAAGGGCACATCCCCCTTGCTGAGTTTTAAAATCAAAGATGGCCGGAGGGAGGCTGGAAATGGCAGCATGCATGAGCAAGACTTCAGCACTTTTGTTCTTCACTGTGAGCTAACAGGAACCCAGGGTGCTGCGCCATTGACCCCAAAGCTAAGACAAGCCTGTATTATCTAAGCAGGAAGCCCATGGTCTCGTCCACCCTGACTTATAGACCATCAGCATCCTAGCGAATTGCAATCAATCAGCCTGGCCTTAAGCAGGGAACAGAGACGGAAGGAAAGAAAGCTCAGTGGAGACCAAAGACTGAACCATGGTGAGCAGAGGGGTGGTGTGGAGAAGAACAGTAAGGAGAGGATGCAGGGAAATGGTCAAGAGAATAGAAGGAGACAAGGAGAGTTTCATATCCTTGCAGGGGGTTGGGGGCGGGGATTTTTAAGGCCCCCTATGGGCAGACACATAGTTAGAGGAGGGCCTTCCGGGCAGACTTCACCCCGGCGCATTCTGCCTTGTGAGGAGAAAATGGCGCCCCTTCTTCTGGGTGCATTTTACTGATACACATTCCTAACGCCTGAAGACGGAACTGTTGGGAGCCATCAGAGTTGAGACAAGCAACTCCGTCTTAACGAAATAGAATTAAGTTCCTTCTAGCAGAAGTTATGCGGTGCCCTGAGGATTTGGCCAGAAGATAAGATTAACCTGTCCCTTAACATCTTTGCAACTTCCCCTTCCTGATCCTCCCCCATAGCTAGCCCAGCCTTGGAATGTTACACCTTGGAATGTTACGCTGCCCTGGCAGTTAGCCAATCCTGTGTTGCCAGATACCTTACCACCTTGCCACTCAGTGCCTAAACCAATTATACACTGCCAAAGACCCCTCTGCATAGGCAACCCTGCCCCCCTTTGTTTCTGCTGTATATATACAGCCATTTCAAAGAATAAAGTTGAGGCTTGATCAGAACCTTGTCTTGCCTCCATTCTTTCGCGTTCCTTGTTTGTTTCATTCTCTTAAGTGGTTCCTGCGTACCCCCATTGTTGCCCGGCGGGTCGGGACACGGAACAGATTGGCTTTTACTGATACACATTCCTAACGCCTGAAGGAGCTGGAGTCAGCCTCCCATTGCACCTGCGCCAGGAGTCTTTGCAAGAGAGCACGTCTCACCCCTGCCTGTGTGTCCTCAGCACTTAGGGAAGGAAAGGGCACCAGGTACTGGGTGACGTTTCTTCCCATCCATGTCCACGGACAACTGCTTCCATTTGTAAATCAGTCCCGGACTCCTCTGGCCCCTCATTTGCACCTCAGGGGCCAGGGGTGGGGGAGAATCACCTGATGGTGAGTTTAGAAGAAAAATTAGACATGCGCAGCTCAGCTACTTGAAGGTCATATCCATTTGCCTGCAGAGAGTGCTTACAGCTGAGCCGTAAGCAATATGGCACCACATTCCAGGAAGAGATGGAAACTAATGCTCTCGTTCTACTCTGAGGGGCAGTATTGGCTGCAGGCTCGATGCCATAAGGCAGACCTCTAGGGCTCACTCACCTGGCATCACTGAGACTGACTAGAACCACTCCGTTTCCCCCATTTCCCCTCCCGCTGCCCTTGGCAGGCACTATGAGTTTGACTATTTAGATTCCTCATATAACTGGGAGCAGGAATACTTGTTCTTCTGTGTCTGTCTTATTTCACTTAGCGAATATCCTCCAGGTCCATCCGTGTTGTTGAAAATTGCAGGATTTCCTTCTTTTTCCAAAGGCTGAGTAGTATTCTGTCATATGAAAATGCCACATTTTCTTTATTCACTCATCCGCCAATGGACATTAGGCTGTTTCCAAGTCTTGGCTACCACACACTTTAAGTATAAGCTTTAATCTTTGTCACCGGTGCTGGCTTTTCATCATCTTTTATTTTCAGTATCTCCTGACCCAGGTCTCTTCAATGACATTAAAGAGGTCACATGTACTTACAGAAATGGAGAAAAGCTCTTTGCAGATTTGTTCAGGGAAGAGAGAGCAATGTCATCAGAACATCTGTCCTCCCCTCCCTACACCTCCCGGCCACACACACACACACACACACACCCCCACACACACACACCCCCCACACACACACACCACACACACACACACACCACACACACACACACACACACGCACACACACAGAGACACCACATACACACACAGACACTACACACACACACAGAGACACCACATACACACACACACACACCACACACAGACACTACACACACACACACACCACACACACACAGACACCACATACACACACACACACAGACACCACACACACACACACAGACACCACATACACACACACACACAGACACCACACACACGCACACACACACACAGACACCACATACACACACACACACACACACACCACACACACACACACACACACACACACACCACACACACACACACACAGACACACACACACACACACACAGCGAGGTGCCCATGCCACCTCTGTGGGATCACTGCGCTGTCTCCCGGGGCAGTGGGCCTCTCTTGGGGAACATGCTCCGCCATCACTGTGGGGTGGAAACGGACGGGTGCAGAGAGCAGCTGAGAACGCTGGGAGAGGCACCCCCGGTTCTTCCTTTCAGGCAACTGCGATGCTGAAAGCACACATTCCTCAGAAAACTTCGCTCTTTAAACGTGACACTAACAAAGGTCATGTGACAGGGAGCTTTCTGGGGCCATCTTAATTTCAAACATCTTACTGTGTTTCTGCACCTAAAGTTCAAATAGATATAGATTAGATATAGATTAATTACAGAAATATAGATATAGGTATAGACAGGCATAGATATATAGATATAGATGATATAGATTAGGTATAGATGCATAGAGATAGAGATAGAAATAGAGACAGAGACAGAGACAGAGACAGAGATGGCATCATGTGCAGAGTAAGGAAGGGAAAAGAGTCTCTCCTTTCTGCAGTTTAAGCTCTCTGGAGTAGGCCTGGAATCAGAGCGGGGAGATTATTATGTCCATTCTCTCTTCCAGCTCTTGCTTTAAAGGTGGGACTTCTCCGTGACCCTTGAGAAACAATGGGCAGGAGAAACCTCTTATTTAGACGCATATGAGCTTGAATGGCTCAGCAGCATATACATAGTTTCATTGTGACAGCAGAATAGCCTTTTGAGAATTCTGAAATATAAATAAAAGATCAAATAAAATTTATAAAACTCCCATGAAATAAAAGGCAAGTGCACAGCCACGTCCCGCACAGTGTGGACCCTGACAGTCTGGTGGCACATGGCTGAGCCACGTGGAATGATCCGTGACACAGCACGCGCGTTTGTCAGTGAGGGTGATGCCCGCTGTCCGTGAGGCCCAGGCCCTGTCCCTGTCCCACCGCCCCATCCTTCTGCGTCTGCGGGACCCTCCCAGCACCCGGGATGAGCAGGACCGCATCCTACTTAGCGGGACACTTCCTCCGGCGATTTTCTCCTCCGGGCTGATGTGTGTGTCAAATAAACTGTCAGAGCTCTTTCTCGTCCCATAAATCCCAGCTGTTTTTAGCTCCCCGAAAGGAAGGTGGAACAGATTGGCTTTTACTAATACACTTAGATCATGAACATAGAAGTATGGCTGTAAAGGCCTTTTATACACTCCTCATGTTGAAGGATGGCAGCCATAATATGGGGTTCTGTTCTTCCCAAATGAGGCCTCTCTACAGGAAGAAAAAATAGGACTTAAAGTGGAGAGAAAAGGGAGTCGGTATGAGAGCTGGCTAACACATCACTACTTCTGATGAGGAAACACCCAAAGGATAAAATACACTGTAACTTTACACTTGACATTGTCTTCATTCATTCTATAATCAGGGCTCATTTATGAGGGACCTACTGTGTGCTCCGTGCTGTGGGATCAGTGGAAGGAAGAGCAAATCCTATATAATAAAGAGGTAATATGCAAATTGACCTTGATGTCCTTGTGTCACCAGATGGCCACCCCCACATTGTCACAAGATGGTCTGTAGGGGAGGGCACTTGGTGGGGGCTAGGCCTGCAGGAGAGGGCAGTTGGAGGGCAATTGAGCCAACAGAGGAGCAGTCAAGTGTCAATCATGCTGGCAGCGGAGCAGTGAGGCATCAATCAGGCCAGGAGGGGAGCAGTTAGGAGGCTATCAGGCTGGCAGGCAGGTGAGTTGTTAGGAGCCAGCAATCCCAGATTGCCTCAATTGGCCATCAGACATCCCCCGAGGGGTCCCAGATTGGAGAAGGTGCAGGTTGGGCTGAGGGACACCTCCCCCAGTGCACAAATTTTGTGCACTGGGCCTCTAGTATTCTATAGGAGACAAGGCTTTTATAAGAAAAAAAAAATCAGCAAAAATAGTCAAAGGCCACGAAGAAGCAAATGTAAGATGGGCATCACTAACCAAACACCTGAGCAATATCACTTGAATACTCAACCAAGCAACTGGCTTCCATTTATCTGCCTGATTCCTTGATTATCATTAGTCGCAGCTGAAATCCTACTAGTTTTTACCTTTTCTGCATGCTGTGCTGCATGCACATTCAGGATTCTGCAAAGCCAAACCCTGGTGAAGATCAATAACCCTTTAAATGCCATGATGCCATGTTACATGGCCTGTGCTGTATCTGCACTGCGTTCTGAGTTTGGATGCCCCATTTTCCATTTTTCCATTGCTGCACACCATGCTGCTCACAAGGACACAGCATTGTCAAACCCGCCATGTGCTGAATATTAATATTGACTCGACTGGCTTGTCTTTGCTCGGATCATGACGATTTAATAATTTAACCATCGGTCACTTGAGTTCTGTTGTGTCATCCAATCATTATGGAATTTATGTCTTACCCGTGGCAACACCGCCTCTGAATTCTAAACTCCACTTCGCGTCCGTTAGCGAATGCTCCCCTACCTTGCCATGCTCGCCGTGATGAAAATGAACCCACCTCTGTCTTTCCGGAATGAAGACAACGAACTCCCAGCCGAGCCACTCCTTACGCAGCTGCTTTCCCCATGATGTGCGAGCCAGCTGGAGCCCAGGCAGAAGACCAGCCTTTGGAAGGAGGTGCCGATTTGATTAATACACAGTTCCATCCTGTTATGATGCACTTTGCCTCCTGCATTTTCAATGGAAAGTGCAGAGTGGGTTCCATTTGTATAAGAAACACAGCCCAGCGCAGGAGCAGCCCTGAGAGCATCTGTCATGCCAGGCCCTGCGCCGCAGTCTACATGCAGAAGGTCATGGTTTGCAGGTTAATGATCATGAGCATTGTATGGAAATACATGTCTTTACAGCAATTAAGATGTCAACAAACATACCACGGAGGTTAATTCAGCTGCACTTCAAAATATTTATTCTACCAGAAATTTAAAAGTAATTCTACAGACACCCTAATATAATTGCCTAAATTATGTGTGTCTGCCTCCCTAGGTGTATATAAGCAGTCCATACATTCTGGGGGAACAATTGCCTAAGTCTGTGGTCGGCAAAGTGTGGCTCTCGAGCCACATGTGGCTCTTTGGCCCCTTGAGGGTGGCTCTTCCTCAAAACACCCCGGTCTGGACGAGTCTATGTTGAAGAAGTGGCGTTAGACGAAGTTTAAGTTCAAAAAATGTGGCTCTCCAAAGAAATCTCAATAGTTTGTACTGTTGATATTTGGCTCTGTGGACTAATGAGGTTGCCGACCACAGGCCCAAGTCAATGCTAAGATACTTATGGAGGCAAAGTGTCGGAGATTACATTTCTACAAGGAGGTTCATGTTGCATGCTTATTCCTGAAACGAAACGTGGGCATTTCAGGTTTGCTAGGAATGAGAGAGTTGCTTCTGTGAGGGTCATATTAAGATTCGGGGGCTCCAGGGGAGCTGGTGAGAGGAAGAGAAAGCACTCAGATTTGTGCAAAGCTCTTCATTTTTCCTCAGCCCGATTTCCGTCTCTCCAGCACTGGAAAGCGCTGTAACACCGCATCTCAATACGCACCTAATGAGGCTGCTGCCGATCTTACAGATGCACACACAGGTATCTCGGGAATATGGCAAAAGTTGATGATTCCCTTATACCCCTGTATTTGAAGACACGTGCTTAACTCATTTTCCATTTGGAACTTACATTGTTCTGGTTCCCCTTCCATGTCACATTTTACAATGACTCATAGTGGTTTACAACAGCTTACAGTGGCTTACAATGGCTTAATCTCCTTTAAGTACTTTCACTCGGACTTTTTTCAGCTCCCATGCCAACCACATTGGGCCCTGCACCCCCATCTGTTGAATAAACCATGTGGCAGTTGGTTAAAATTCATGACCTCGCTCTCTCCTGAGCCAGATAATCCTAAGGAGCTGAGGAAAGCAGCAAGCACTTTCCCAGATCTCTGCAGATCTGCTATCCGGGCATCACTGTCTCTCCGCCTGCATTTCTCACCTAGAACACTCAGAAGAGAGGAAATCAGCTGCCACCCTTTTCTTAAACATAAATGTATTTGCTGGTACTTAACCCTAAAAACAACTAGAAGAAAACTTTCTCCCAGTGAACTTCCATCTTATTTGTAGTCTGCAGTCATCCACAAAGTCACCTGCTTTGGAGTAGAAGCAGAATCTTCTGTACAGACTCCACTGTAGACTCTCCGAGGTTGAAATACAGTAGCAGTGCGGTGCAGTCAAGTTGATGGAGCATCATTAGGTTTCTATGTCCACATCTCTTATTAATCAGTCCTGTGGCTTTGGGGGAAGATAATTTTCCTAGACTTCAGACTCATCATTTTAATGGCTACCCATCAAAATGTATTTTGTAATGTTCTTTAAATATTTGTGATTACTGTCCACAACAAGAAACATGTTTTTCATGCTGGCTAAGAACAAGCTAACACACACACACACACACACACACACACACACACACATACACACACACAACTAAAGCAAGATTTTCACAAAACAGGACTTACTCTTACAAATCGCATGGACTGCTGGTACTGTTAAATTCTGGCTACAACCATTGGATTTTGCTCTTGGCGCCTGGCAAACATTGGCCTGATGATAGGTAAAGCACAGCCCTCGCCGCCTCCTCTCAGTGGGTATGGGAGGGCGCTATTGCTCACGGAACTGACAACATACAGTAAATCCTCACTAAGGTCCGAGAAAGGTTCTTGGAAACTGCGATTTGAAGGGCAATGACATAAAATCAGACCAATTGGGCCACAGGCTAATTGGTGTAAACAAGATTTAAGTTTATATGGCATATTTCTGATCGCAAAAACATCACCAAACTTTTAAATGATGACCCAAAACATTTTTAATATTAAACACCAGAATAAATGTGAGCTATGCATGCATTTAAGAATGATTAATAAAAATAAATAAGAGAAATTATTTCCCCACCGCCTTATTCCAGTTCAGGTCTCAGGTGCCCCAGCTTTCTCTCCCCCCCTTTCCCAACAAGGTGCCTGGTGGGAAACTACCCTGGACAGGAAGTCCTTTCACTGAATAAACTCAGTCTCTCCCGCGGGGACCATGTAGACACGCCCCTTCCCCTACAGTGCACACCTTTGGGTGTGAGAGGGAACCAGAGGATCTGGAGAAAACCCATGCAGACACGGGAGAACATGCAAACTTTACAGATGGACCCCCGTGAAGTCAACCTTTTATTCTCATCAACGTTGTGACGACATGAAGTTGAGCATTATTCGAGGCCCTGCTTTGCTTGCTCCCTTCTGCCATGAATGACTTTGCATGTATCAGTTCTTTTGGTTTGGGATGGGTTTTCCATTTTCCCATTTAGAGTGTATGTCTTAGAATCACAACTTCTTGGTCAAGACTGCCAACCCTTGGTCTCTATTCACATTGTAGCCTTTCTTTATAAAGCTTCGGTAGCTGTATTGTGGATCTTAAAGAACATTCCTTTTAAAACTTCAAAGGAAAAGCTGTTACAGATATTGATGTCATGGGAAAAAATATTTTATGTAATAATCCACAGATAAACAAATGACCTACCTGAGGTACCCTAAAGATTTAGTATTGGGCAACCACAGATCAATCTGAGTCTAATTTCATCATCACATTCTTCCCCAAGAAAGACCAAATATAGCATATTTGTTCCAACTGTTGACAATCCATCCATTCCAACTGCTGAGATTTGGAACAAGATTGGCCTAATATTCAATCCCCCTACGGTCCAGAAAAAAAAAAAAAAAAAAAAAAAAAAAAAACCATAGCTAATACTCTCAGTAAAGTAGAAGAAAGGGAGAAACTTTGAGCACTGATGTGAAAGTGCAGAGATGGTTAAAGCAAACAAATGCAGGCATGGACCAGTCAACCCACCTAATTCATAGACACCGCTCCGCAGTGTTACATGCTCTTGACCTTGTCCCGCTTGTTTTGTTTAGCTATACTGGGTCCAATAGATGAAATATCTTCATGCTCTCCTATTGGCCACCTCCTCTGTAAAACATGAAATGTTTTCATGGCACGGCACCTTGCACATAATAGGTGTTCGATGATCATTTGTTATTTAGATTTGATCTATCACCTGAATGTTTTCTCAAACACGAATGACTTCGCTTTAGGTCTGGCCAGACCATTTCCAAAATTGTCCCTGATCTAGTGAAAATCACCTTTAGACTGTTTCTGAAAGCTTATCAATTTTCTGGGTAGTATGGTGTAAAGAGGGAAAAAATGGATTCAAATAAAAATATCTACCACTTAATATTTCTGCAATTTTCTGCCCCTGCTCAGGCCACTCAAGCCACAGCTGCATCTTATAACCGTAGCTTAAGTCTGAGAGTCTCCTACTTCACTGTAAATTAGCATTATAATTAAATCAGGGTGAGAGCCCCAGCTGACCTACACTGTGCCTGCCTGGAAGGCTGCTCTGCTTTTAGATTGCTGCTCTCTGGTAGAAATATTCTGCAAGCTACATGTGCACTTTGGTTTTCCTATAGTCTCGCTTTTAAAATCTAAGAAGTTACAGTTGAAATTAATTTCAACACTATGTTATTTACTTCGATATACCCAGAATGTTCTGGTATTAGCAGGCAGTCCAGGTAAAATTATTGAGTATTTTATATTCCTTTTTATACTAAGCCTTCTAAATGCACAGTTCACGGCTCAGAGTGGACTGGCCACGTTCTGAATGCTCAGTAATCATGCCCAGGTCATGCCCCTCATTCTGGACAGTGCAGCTCTACACCAATCTCCCTGGTGACCTTGGGGGTGAACCAGGGCTGACCTCCTCAGTTAGAGGTCACAGTTCAAATGTTCGAAGTTCAAACGCAAACTTTAGGTTATTTTTTGAAAGGCAGCAGGCCTTTGTCAACGCTAGGAGATTATGTCCTCTCCCTCACACACTCACCTCCTTTCCAAATTCCCTATTGATTCCTTCCCCGGCATTAAGAGGCAGGAAGCAGGAAGATCCTTTCATGAATGTGGTTGCCATCTTGACTGGTGTGGTTAGCACTAAATCCATTAGCATTAATACTCCCCCGTAAGAAGCTTTGGATAAGTAGCTTTAAAATTCTGGATGATCAACAAAGAAATGGATTTTCTTGGAGGAGGATGAAATTGTTAGAAGAGAAGGCAGGAAGGAGGCAGAGCCGCTGAGTCACAGTACGCAAAATTTATCCTGAAAAAAATGCAGGGATCCAACCAAGGTTAATGGGAATAATTGCCAGGTTTGAGGAAGCCCTGCCCTCCTACTGGCCTCGTTTTCTTCCTCCCACACTCCCTGCCTCTCTCAGACAAACTCAGGTGTGAGCAGCCCTCAGAGCTTGCTTGGCTGTGTCTGAGCCAGGGGTAGCCAATGTGTGCCAGATAATACTAACTTACTTTTTAGCATGTCACGGAAATCAGTATGGGTCCCACAGAGCTTCTCACACTTCAGTGTGCACATGAGTCACCTGGGAAGAGTTGGTGAAATGCAGATTCTGATGCTGAGGTTTGGGGTGGGCCAGGAGATTCAGTCTTGCAGGTGTTGCCTGTGCTATGGCATCGCAGTGGCTGACTCTCCTCGAGAAGATGACCAGTTACAAAAACGACCTCGAAATATTGAAACCCAGGTAAGGCTGGAAGGACAGCAGGATGGAGGCGGACGGGTTGATGCGACTCATTGGGACGATCTCAGGGCTTAACCACTAGTGACACCAATCACAGAAAGGGACGAGGTGAGGAAGAGCAAGATGAGCTCTGACTTGACGATGCCCGATTGGAAGTGCCCTCCGAGAGAAAATACCCCAAAGACTTCCCAGTGTGCGAGATTGCACGGGAGACACCAGGTAGTGGAGATAAAGGATGCGCTGAACTACATAACTGCCTGGGAATGACGTAGAAACGTGGACAGCAGGACCAGATACAAACACGGGACAGAGTCCTCAAAGCCTGTGTCCCTTTCTTCTACTGAGAGGTAAATCATCCCTGTCCGCAGATTCCTCTGCCTTTCCAAAAAGTAAACATTAACGGATCCGATGACCATTGGGGTTGGCCTCCTAGATCCCAGGCCTGGAGCACCTGGCCAACGTGGGCCCACACCGTCCTTCCTGGGGAGGACTTTTTGCTGAATCTGGAGTTTCCAGGGGCCTCCATTTCGCAACTAAACTCTCATTGTCATTCCCATTTTTCAGCTTGTTAAGTGTCCATGGCACCTTGAGCCACATGCCAGCATTCAGAGGGGCATTTCGCTTGTTGGTGAACGTAGCCACCAGGGTTTGTCAGTGCCCCCACTGGTAGAATCATTTCTATATTCGTTCCTGTTTATCACCAGACGGATGCAAGTGTTTTGGACTGACATTCGTCACTTCCTTTGCTCTGGTCTTTCCAAGGTGGATGGGAAGATCTGCAGCCCACGAAACATCTTCCGTGGCGAGACGTGAGGTTTGGTGGATGCCAACATGTCATCCAACTATTTCTTCTAACTGGTCTAGCTGTGTTACTTCCGTATCTAGCTGTATTACTTCCGTGTGTGTTTTTAGTGTCCTTTATGGCACACTTTCCCATGAAGATGCACCAGCAATAGCCCAGGTCAGACTCTGGCTGGAGGAGGGAAGTAAGATGCTTCTTTCCAGACAGTCTGCATTGGCGGTGCCGTTCACACAGCTGTGTAGTCATGGGAGCAAAGAGTGCGTAATAGGGTCAGAGAGTGGTTAACATTTCAAATAAGCCTCATTTTCAGTCATTATTGGTCCTCGCTGTATCGACACTGTGTCCAGCCGCACACCGTGTGGAGGAAATCAATGCCTCCCGCGTATTTCTATGTGGTTTTACGCCCTGAAGAATATCCACGTGGCAGGATCGTTTGTCCTTCAAAGAAAATAAAAATAATCGAGGGAAGGGCGTATATAAATATTGAAAAATACAGAAAATTAATGCCGGTAAAACATCCTTAAGTACCCGATTGCCGCCGATACTGAACTTCCGCCAATGACACGGAATTATAGGAATGACACAGAGCACAGTGGGAGAAGCGCCTGCTAATCAAGCGTCAATGCATCCTCGCGGCTGAGAGCTCACACGGAAGTACTGACCTAAATTTTACTGGAAAGCATTTTAAAAGCATTAAGCATATGCTGTTTACTTAGTTGATGCAATAAATATAAACACGCCTCGAGTTCACAGTAAATCTAAAGTACAGACCTTAAATAATCCCGGCATTTTAAATCACATTGATTAATCACTAAAATACATTAGGAGGAACCATTTCAGCAAATTTTTTGGTGAAAAGGGTCTTTTAGTCAAACTCAGTTCCTCCATTTCCACCGCCGCATGCGTAATTCATGAGCCGCTGAGCGGCGTCGGTTATCGATGGCCCTGACACGGGCTTTCCCTCGGCGGCTGAGTGACCGGCCCGCGCCGAGCTGTTCCAGTGTGAAAGCCATCATCGCTCTGAATTCATCTTGTGATGTCATTGCCTCCGAACGCTGACATCATAAATTTGAAGTCTCTGGAAGCCAGGGAGGCGTGTGAAAGAGGCATCTCATTTTAAATACATAACAATTAAATGATCACAGCGAGAAGCGGGTCCCGGCCCATCTATTAATGAAAGGCTCTTCGCTGGGTGATGGATGGGTGGCTGCTGTTTTGGAAGGTCTGAGCAGGCAGGGGTTTTCGTGAAAACGCGTTGTGCTTGGTGCTCAGAGCCAGAAAGCAGTGTTCCTATGCACGTGGTGAGGGTGTGTGCACACGTGGTGAGGGTGTGTGCACACATGGTGAGGGTGTGTGCACACATGGTGAGGGGGGTGAACACGTGGTGAGGGTGTGTGTACACGTGGTGAGGATGTGTGCACATGTGGTGAGGGTGTGTGCACATGTGGTGAGGGTGTGTGCACACGTGGTGAGGGTGTGTGCACACGTGGTGAGGGGGGTGCACACGTGGTGAGGGGGTGCACACATGTCACGGAATGGGTGTGCACAGGCGGGTGGGTAGGCGGGGGCTGCCTTTGCAGCCGGGAAGGAGCTGCAGAGACACACCGGGTTTGGTGCGATGCGGACGAAAGCCCAGCTCTCCTCCTCACCGACGGAGAGGGACAGCCGTCCTCAGTGACTGCTCCAGTGACTGGAACTGGTGACCACGGGCTTCTGCCCTTTGGCTCTTGGAAATGCCGTGTGTGTGTGTGTGTGTGTGTGTGTGTGTGTGTAGCTTAGAAGCTGAATACCTTCCTAGATGGGAATTTTACCCGTTAAATGGGCCGCCCATGTAGGCAGTCGGGATCCCTTGAGCGAATCTGTTTATTTCTGCTTTTGAAGATGGACAATACGCAGCCATTTGGAAGAGCAATGATAGTCCGGATCCCGTTATCATCCGAGGTGTTTGGAGGACACGACGCGGCTTGCTGACTTCTGCCCAGCCCACAGGGGCCCGAGGAGGGCTTGCTGGCACAGTGTTTCCTCACTGGTCCGGTCCCTGTCAGCCATGCGGGCCACCAGCCTGGTTTTACCCATGTTTCTGTGCTGTATGTGTCGCAGGATGGGTTCGGGGCACAGAAGAGTGTTGGAAACGGATCATTTAAATGCCCCTTGAGAGGAACGAAGGAGAATGCAAAGCCCGGGAGGTCTGCCTCCTGGGAGGAGGCAGACCCTCACCCCAGACCAAAGGGCGGTGAGTTAGTGCTGAGTGAGGAGTTGAACCAGGTGGGTGCAGAGCGGCACACAGTGGGTCGGAGGTCGTTAGGCACCCAGGATCTTCAGAGCCAATCTGGAGCACGAGGGAGACCGGCCACGGAAGCCGGGAGCTGGAAGGTCCCGGGGCTATTCGTGAAGATGTTAGGGGTTCCTGTGCCTTTCCCGGTTCTAGTTGGTGTCAGATCTCTTCCCAGGCTTCCTTCTACAATATTTGGGCATCAGCCCCCCAGCCTTCCATCTCCCCAGCCTAGGGGCACAGCAGCTTCCTGTTTCTCTGTCTCTGAGGTCACTTGCAACTTCAGGTGAGTGTTCGGGTCCTGGTCATCCAACGCCACCTTCCATCCCTTGTTGGAACACTCAGACTGGCTTCTGTCTTTGGCTGGACCTCACTCCTCCGGCCCTGAGGTCATCGGTGTGAGATCCCCGATGTGTGTGGACACTGCAATAGCCCCTGAGGTACTGCCAGCAAGGAGTGATGGGGGAGCAAAGGGACGAGAGCCGTGATTAATGGCGAGACACTGATTGCAGCCATAGATCTTGCATTTCCGGTGCAATGCAGGAAGGCCATGACAACACTGTGTAAAACAAGAAAAAGGCCTGGGCACCAGGGAACCACACAAAATAAATTCTCCTCTGTGCCTCGGCGACTGAGAACTCAGGTATCAGTGTTTTCTGAAAACCCTGCAGGGAGCGGAGTTGTTTAATACGATCACTGCGTGGCTTACAGAATTATGTGTACACTGACCAGGCTCTGGAACTTCTGAAGCAAACGTTTCTCTCTGCGCTAAACTCCCTAATATCCTAGGACTTGTGAGCGATAGGGGGGAGCAGAGCTCGTTTTTCCTCTCTCGGGCTTCCCACGGAACTGCAAGGTCAGGTGATTTATTTCTATCTGCTGCCCAGCCCTGACGCAGAATCTAGCCCGGCGCTTTGTTTTCCCAGCGCGGCAGAACTGTCTGGGGGAATGGTGGGCGCAGAAGCCTAAGTGACAGCTCAAAGCCTCATCACCATTTCTCTTGGCTCCCAGGAAGCCTTTCCTCAGTCCTGCTGTGTGTGCGTGTGCGTGTGCGTGTGCGTGTGCGTGTGTGTGTGTGTGTGTGTGTGTAACTCCAGTTTCTTGCGCCAGGATGTTTCTTGCGCCAGGATGTTGAGTAATAAGCGAGATAAAGTGGTGTGCGTGAGAGATGATGAGACCAGCACAATCGGCTGGGTTGTAGAGTATGGAATCAGTTCACACTGTTAACATACATATATGCGTGTATGTGCGTAAACGATAGCATACATTTTGAGGGAGAAGTAAAAACTCAAAAGGAGCCAAGAAAAATTCTTCACAAGATTGTTTCCAATAATAACGATGGAAAAAATAAAAAGGTCATTAGGTATTTAATAATCAGGGTTTTGGTTTTTTGGGTTTGTTTTTTTTTTTTAAGCTTTTTAACCTGAGAAATAATGTAAAGGACAGGTGGTGATTCTACCTTTGCTGTGTCAAAGAACTAATATTTACTTAAGTGGGTTGTGCATTTTTAGAGAATGATGTGGTTATAAGGTAGGAAAGCCTGTCCCTACACCAAATCATCTCCCATGGGGAATGTGAGCAGTGATGCAGACTGTCCTGAGTCTCTCCATTGCTATGAATAGTGCCATGGACAAATATAGGTACCATTCCTTGACCATTCCTCAAAATACCAGGGAGTTCTTTTTAAGAAAGCTTCTAAGATGGTGGACACATTAAACAGATAGCTATGTGTTTCTTAAACCAGAGACATGTTGACAGTCGAAGAGTCACTTGTGGGTTTTGTATTTATTTTCTCCCATAATTCATTTCTTTTTTTCCAAGATATTTATTTTTCCCAAAAAAGCCCTTGGGAAGTACACCGTGGCGAGCTTGCTCTTTCAGTGTTAAGGTTCTTTCCCCGTTTCAGTGGTGATTCACCTGCAGTAAAGGTTACTCCAAGATGTTAATCCGGGGAGGTTACACATGTTCAGAGAGAAGCAGATGCCCAGGGGGCAACCAGGTCCACGAATGCAAATCCCATTCCTAAGGCCCTTCCCTAGAAAACGAAAACGGTGGATTTCTGGTTAATGGTCATGACAGAAGGAACATTTATCGAAATACTGACCATTCCTTGCTTGACTGTGTAAAAGTCTAAATGTAGAAGCTAGGGGCTACGATCTGATAGAAATCATTAGCAAACGCATGCATATTTGCGAATCACAAACATGTTTGAATTTCCAGAATCACTCCCACCTCACCGGGGAACAAGGCAGATGCTGTTTTTTAACTACTTTTGTACAGAGGAAGAGCAGCAATGCTTCTAACAAGGAGTTGTGAATGTTCTAGATGAACTGCCCCTGAGATTCAGCCAGGCTGGCTGCAGGGACAGCGGGACAGACTCCCCTCACACTGCTCTCACACATCCCTTGTCCTGCTTTTGATGAGCAGGGTCCTCTCAGGAGGTGTTTGGCAATCCTTCAGCAAGTGCGCAATTATCTGCATGGTTTGACCGTAGCAAGGACTAGTAAGCGTCCATAATTGAAATTTAAAGCTACACACACATGCCTGAATGTATTTCAGACAAGTAAACAAGACAGGAGAGAGGAATCCCCAGGAGCAAACGAGTGCTCCCCTCAGCAGCTGAGCCTGGTTAGCTGTAGGAAGAGTGGGTGCTCTCCTTGACCATCCCAATTCCTCCCTCTCCACCAGCATGGAGAGCCTGGTCCACGGGGAAAGTCAGACTCTACTAAAAGGCCAGCGTGCATCCCTGGAGGTCCACAGGCTCCATCTATCACCCGCCAGCCTCCTGCCCACCCATCATAAACAAAATCAAAGGGATTTGCATATAAGAAGAGCTGACAGTTTCCTAGACACCAGAGAGAGGAAGGACAAGGCACAGAGACCCGGAGGCACATAGTAAGAGCCTTTGGAAGTGAGACAGCCCATAGATGCCCGCAGCAGAGGGCACCGCCCAGGTCTGAGCCGAGTCCTGACTAAACAGCAGGCTATGTGGTGCCCCAGAGGCAACCTGGAGGTCAGAGGCTCCAAAGGAAATGAACAACTGGTGCCCACGGTCCACAATCAGCAACCTACAGGAGGGCAATGGGGTGAGAGAACGTGGGTTTCAGGAAAGGGCCCTGAGAGAGGAAGCAACCTGACCAGCCCCCCAAAACAGGCTTACACACACACACAGCGCTGGGCACCTTGGAAACATTCAGAGGGAAAATGTCTCCTCCAATAGTGTTTGTGTTCCCAAATCTACTTGGCTGTATCAGATAGATTTCTTTATCTTCCTCAAAAGCCAAGTCCAGACATTGATGAGTGTCCACTCATCAAATCTTTCACCACTTCAGTTATGGGAGAACAAGAAGAGATGAAATCTCTAATGGACACTTCTCTAGGCTCGGACTGTAGAGAGAGCCAAGCACCACAGGACTGTTTCATCAAGTGTAGGCCAAGCCAATGCTTAAATGACGTTCAACGTCTTCGCAGGAGACGCTGAGTGTGGCTCAGAGGTACGAATCCTGTCAAGGATTTCCCTATCAAGATACTGTGTTTATGTGACACATTTTAATTTCCAAGTAAACTTACAAAAATGTATTCGCAATACTCTATCAAAATCTGGGTTGTTATTGTTCACTATAGATCAAAAAAAATATAAGAAGTAAAATATTCAACTCAGGCTATAAAACAAATAAAACAGATTAGTATATGACAGTCAAACTACCCACTCTCTTAAACTTTTCGTCTAAGATTGCTCTACCTTGTCTTGCCAGGTATCTTTGGAAATGCTGGAAGAAATGTTTCTCTAATCTTTTAAAGAAGAAAAAAGAAGGGAGAAAGGGAAATGAGATCAGCAAAGGAAAAGAAAGGGGGGGAAATAGAAGAAGGGAGAAACTACTAAACATTAAAATTCCATTTCCCCCTTCCGCACGTTCCTTATAGTTACTTAGATAAATCATTTAAATATTTGCCACTCATAAAGCTCCAAGTTTCATTTCCTGAAAGGATAGTCCTGTTGGCAGTGACTCGGAAATTTTAAAAAGAGTAAATGGCCTTAATTTTTACAAAGAAAATGCAATTCCTCTTTTCTTCCAGGGACGGTGGTGGGTGGATTAAATGTGACGCGTGAAGGACCTCCACAAGCGCAGGGACCCGCTTCCACGGTAAGTAGCTCCCCGTTACAAGCGGAGAGTGTACCTGAGCGGCAGCTCACTAACCACGTTCTATAAACATGATACTAACAACTGATTACTTTCCTTCTGTACAGGGGCCAATTCTTTAGTTCACTCTTTTGTTTATGATTTTGGAGTCTTTTACTTACTTTTTGTTTTGAACCTTTAAGCCTTCCATAGGCTTTTGAAAAGAGCCTCGGCCAGGGGTTCCCCACCTTTTTGTGGCCACGCCCCCTCTCAGCATCGCTAACATCCTGATGCTCCCCCACACCCCTGCCATGACATAGAGTTCTTATTATTCAAGAAGTGAGCTCCTATTTACGCAGAGGAAGCCTGAATGGCCATGAACTTGGTCTAAACAAGCTTCCAGAGAACTTGGCATCCATGAAAGAGGAAATAAACAAAAGGACAGTGGAAGTACTGAGGATGAAATCACTAAGAAATTGTTAAATAATAATAATAACAATAATATGAAGTGATATTTTAAAAATAGCAAATAAAGTTTCAAAACATGCAATAAGGAACTGAAATGCATGAATATGCCACAATATTCATATTTATAGAATGTACGTGAGGTCCCTAGAACCATAAGCAATGTAAAAAGTTCCCTGTGAATAACTCATTCTCAAATTGCCCCCCTTAAACGTCAAATTGTGGCCCACATTGGAAACCACTGGCCTAGGCTATGCCTGATGGCTCTCTTATCCCCCGGAACCATTGTCACAAAGGACAAAACAGGGAGAATTTGTCAGCATGTTATGTGTGGTAATTTTAAGGCCCTTTTACCCTAAAATCTATTCCCTGTTGGTCTTCCACCATTACTCATTCTACTATTGGTAAAGATGAAAATATTTCTCTACCAGCCTCCATGGGCATTATTAGATAGCCAATAAATAGATATGTTACTGACACTGCATTAACAAATTACTCCAAATTTTAGAGATTTAAACAATTGGAAACATTTATTCTCCAGTTTTTAAGGGTCAGAATTTTAGGAACAACTTCATAGACTGGTGCTGGCTTGAGTTTCTCTGAGGTGACAATCAACAAACACATCAGCCAAGGTCAAGGTCACCTGAAGTGTGATTGGGGCTGAAGAGCTAACTCTCCTGCAAGGTGGCTCCCCCAAATGTCTGGTGAGTTGTGCCGGTTGTTGGGGAGACCTCCTTTCCCTGCACATGGACCTCTTTTTCCACAGGCTCTCGATTGCCCTCAGAAGGCTGCCCCAGATAAGATGATCCGAGAGAGAGCAAGGCAGGTGTGAAATGTCTCTTAGGACTAATCTCGCGGGTTACGTGCAGTTACCTCCACCATATTTTACCCATTAAAAGTGAGTCGCTGAATGTCCCCAACAGCCCACAGTCAAGGGGAGAGAAAATAGTCTCCACATTTTGAAGAAACGATTTATGGACTCATTTTTAACTACCACACAGAATATGTAAGGATTCCAAAAGCATTGTCCTTAATGAAGACAATGCTGAAACTCAGACAAAGAGAGCCTAAGAATTATCATTTATTTCTAGGAGCAAACGCAAATCTGTCTGTAGGGTCAGAGATTCCATTTAGAAAAGAACCACTCATTCTTAAATATGCACATATATTTTTAAGAATGGAAAGTCTTCCTTTTAAAATAACACTAAGCTCAATTCTTCGGTGACCTTGGAATTACATTATTTTTCAATAATTTATATTCATTGATCAGCCGAACAGTTTGACACTTTATTTATGGGCTACCGTGATGGATCACATCTATTCCCAAAGTAAAGTAAACAACTTCTCGGTTTGGATAATTAGAGTAAAAGCCCATAGCATTTGATTATATTTTCTTTCATGCTACAGGAATATTTCAACTGTGAGGGTATATTTTCAGCTTTTGCTAGTTAAAAAAATTAGACACAAACCTCGAGGAGGTTGTGATATATTTCTTTAAAAACCTAAAACGTAGTTGATAGAAACAAATATGTGAATTGCTATTACATATGTGTTAATGCTTTTATCTTCTTCCTAAAAAGCAGCAAAGATTTCTTCCTAATTGGTGATTGTGACAATGTCATATATGTCTGAGGTGTATGCATTCATGGATGCATGTGTGTATATGGAATGAGTGTGTGCATTCATGCATGTGTATTATATATGGAAACGGGGTTAGTTCTCACTGTCCATGCTTTGGATGTCATGTGAAATTTAACCCACTGGCCTCTTGCAGCTGAACTCCCAGCAAAATGGCTGCATCAGCAAAGCACTGACAAACGCAAGTGGAACTCATAGTGTCCAGAGTTATATATTATGCACACAACGGAGTGCTTTGCAAACACATACTGAGCGTGATCTAGCTTCTGTGCGAACCATAACTTGTAGCTTCTCAGTTACAAAGAGAGGAACTCACCTCATATGTTCTTTGGTTAGTAATCATCCCCACCATGTCCTTACATACACTAAGGGCACTCCTATCTATAGAAGCTTTCCCACCCCTTTGAGGAGTTATTTAAGTGTACATAACTGAAGGCCAAATGTTTTCTTCCCAAATATAACTGAAACATCTTAGTGTCTGGAATTGAACATTAAAACAATTTAGTTGGCCTAGCCGGTGTGGCTCAGTATTTGAGTGCCGAACTATGAACTAGTAGGTCATGGTTCGATTCCTGGTCAGGGTACATGTTTGGGTTGTGGGCTCGATCCCCAGTGTGGGGTGTGCAGGAGGGAACTGATCAATGATACTTTCTCATAATTGATGTTTCTATCTCTCCCTCTCTGAAATCAATAAAAATATATATTTTAAAAAAAAACAAAACACAACGATTTCGTTGTAGAAAATTTCTGTGCTCCTATTTGGCTCCTTTTTCTTCTCTTTCTAATCCATCCTATCTAATTAAGAGAGAATATGCTAATTGACCCTCAAGCAGTTGCAAAGATGGTGGGGTGCACAGCCAATAAAGAGGGAATATGCTAATTGACTGTCCTGCCCTCAAAGATGGCGATACCCACAGCCAATAGGGAGGGGATATGCTAATTAACTGCCATGCTCTCAAAGATGACAGCGTCTTCAGCCACAACATGGCAGCACCCAGTCCCCTCAGCCCCCCAACCACCCAGGGCCAGCCCAAGGCTGAGATAACCAGGGCTGGCCAAGGCTTGCACTGCCAGCAGTGGGGGCAGCAGAGGTGTGATGGAGCGTCACCTTCCCCTGATGGCCGGCTGAGTCACCGCCCACCCCTTAGGGCTCCCGGATTGTGAGAGGGAGCAGGCCTGGCTGAGGGATTCCCCTCCAGTGCATGAATTTTCATACACTGGGCCTCTGGTATCCAATAAATGGCTTGACTGTGGGGGAAGCACTTGACTGAGCTTCGTGAGCCAGAACTGGATACTTTTTGCCTCAGAAATGCTTGTGAAATCATCTGTTATCTCCATCTGCATTCTTGTGCCAGGTGCCTGCAAGGACTCTTGGATATCAAGTGCCAGATAATCTTTTGAAATGTTAATAATTAAGAGATTATATATTTATACACATATACACGATTACATATATTATATACAAGGAGATAAGATAGAAAAGATCTCCTCGTCCTTAACATTATTTTTCATCTAAATCTGTCATTCCATGCTTCTTAACTGATCCGACACATTAAGCTACATTTTTTCTGACTCAGGCAATTGAGACCAACAATCCCTGCTTCATGCAGTCCTGGGAGGGAGAGAGATGATGCCAGGTGATCCGTAAGCCAGTGGGGACTGCCCCCTCGGGCAGCAATATTTAACCCTTACCTGCTAAGGGCTGTGCTCTTCGGAACACCGTGCGTGGACGCAGCTGTGAATGGACTGTCAGGTACACGGGAAAACTCGGGTCAAAGGGCAGCCTGAGAGGGCTCACGTGTCCTGGAACAGCTCCTGCAGCAGGAATTTGCCCCATCCTGTTCCCCACTTCCTCCAAGCTCCGCCCCGTTCCATGGCAACGGCCTACGTGTCAGCCTGCGGAGCTTGCAGAGGAGGCTCTGAGAGCCCGGAGCGCTGGTTCACTGCTGAGCCAGGGGAGCCGGCGGTTATGTATGGCCCAAGTCCAAAGGCCTGGGAGCCAAGAGCACCGAGTCCCCACTCAGCAGAAAGCAGAGCGCCTATCCCACCCACTTGTTCTGTGCAGGCTCCAAAGGTACAGGCGTCTTCAAACTACGGCCCGCGGGCCACATGCGGCCCGCAGAGGAGTCTGATCGGCCCGCCAGGTTTTTTGGGCAGTGAGCGCAGCCGAGGTGTTACAGTAGGAATTAGTAGTTCATATAGTTCGGCCCTCCAGCTCTCTGAGGGACCGTGATCTGGCCCCCACTTTAAAAAGTTTGAAGACGCCTGGGGTAGAAGGACGCTCACCTGCATTGGTGACGCTGATCTTACGTACTCTCTCCAGCCATTCCACATGGTCATCTCTCCTAAACATACGCTCACAGACACACCCAGAAGCGGGACATGTAAAATTCAGCGTCACAGATGCTAACTCATTAGTTAATAAATAAACGTTGGAGCCTGAACGGCAGTGCTGGAACCATGGCAGGCGAAGGGAGAAGGGAAGACAAAGGGAGGAAGCATTGCAGGTCGTCAGCAGCGCCTTGGCCCCCAACCCCACACTTTTTCCCCCTCTCCCCCCGGACAGATGGAACCTCAGGGAAGGCTCCATGAATTCAGTCGCACAGTAGGGCTGCGCTCCCCCTGCAGGTTCCAGGGAAGAAGCCTTTGCCTCTCCCAGCTCTGGTGGCTGCTGGCCGCTGGTCGTCCTTGCTGTGCCTTGTCTTGTGCAGTGACCCTGCCCCTCATCCGAGGTTTCACTTTCTTATGGTTTCAGTTACCTTCGGTCAGTGGTGGTCCAAAAATAGCACATGGAAAGTTCCAGGGAAAGGGGGATAGCTATAAATCGTGTGCCATTCAGGGTAGCCTGATGAGATCTCCCGCTGACTGCTGTGTCCCACCGGGGCCTGAGCCATCGCTCTCCAGCAGCTCCACCCCCTGCGTATGCCCTCAGGAGCCAAGCCGGTTATCAGAGCCATATGGTGCCACGATGCTGGTGTCCAAGCCCCTTATTCTGCTTAACATGTCTCGTTCTCCTCCCTTCGTCCATCGTGGAGGCATTGTGTCATCGCAGAGCATCACAAGAAGGGCCGGTCCAGTCCAGTAAGATGGTTCGAGAGAGAGGCCACATTCCTGTCACTTTTATTACAGTAGATTGTTATAATTGTCCTATTTTATTATTAGTTACTAGAGGCCCGGCGTGGGTACGGTCCCTAGGCCTGGCCTGAAATCAGGGCCATCTTCTCCAGCTGTTCACAGCTGGCCCGGCCCCACACTCCCTCCATCCCCCAGTCACCATCCACTCCCAGTACCCCATTCACCATCGGGGGATGGTAGCCTGCTGGCCAGGAGGAAGGACCAAGAGGTCAGCCATTCCCACCCACTCGCCAGCCCCGCCCCCACCACTGGTCACTGTCTGTGTGTGGAGTACCTGGCAGGGTGAGGGCCTCGGCCTGGCATCACCACATCCCCTGCCACCCACTCCCAGGTCCCCACCCACTATCGGGCAATGAGAGCCAGAGCTGGTCAATGCGCCTCGTAGTGACTGGTCAAGCAGCTATGCTGGTCTTTCTGCCCTTAGGGTCAATTTGCATATTACCCTTTTATCATATAGGATTGCTGTTAATCTCTTACTGTGCCTAATTTGTAAATTGAACTTTACCGTAGGGTGGGGCAAAATAGGTATGCAGTTGTGAGCTTGGAAAACAGTTTATTCTTATATTATTATTATTTATTTATTGTTGTCTTATTTTCCATGAAAACAACTGTAGTTCTACTTTTGCCCCATCCTATCTAAAGGAAACCCATAGTATATGTGGAGTTCGGCACTACTCTCAGTTTGGGGCATCCCCTGGGGGCCTGGAAAGGTCCCCCCACAAATCAGGAGGCTCTACTGTGTCTGCATGGCTCCAGTCCCACTGTGTCTCAGTGTCTCTGGGTCCAAGTCTCCCTCTTCTTAAAAGGACACAGGCCATTGGATTTAGGGCCCATCCTACTACAGCATGAACTCATCTTAACTCTACTACATCTGCAAAGGCCCTCGCTCCAAATAAAGCCCCTCCCTCATTGCAGGTGGACATGAATTTTGGGGAGGGACACTAATCAACCAGGCAGAGCAGTTAAACCATCATAAAAACCACCCTGCGCTTATGGGCTGGCCCTCACCATTTATAACTTCCCGTGGTAGCCTACCATGCCTGGGTCGCCAGAAAGGGGGAATGAGGCACATTCAAGGCAGATGTAGACACCAGGGCAGGCAAATCTTGGAGAAATGGCCTTTTACTCTCTGTCAAATTACACCAGCAGAGACTGACGGACAACTAAACCTGATTTAAAATTTTTAAATTCGAAATTATTAACATTTCTCCAAATAAATGGCTTCGGATGCTCGTGGAGATCGGTGCCGTAGAAAGCTCCGAGGTTTGACTGGGGAACACGGCAGCCCACAGGGGCCAGGGTCAAGCCCGTGCTCCACCCCTTACATTGGGCAACTGACTCTCCGGGCCTCAGTTTCCTCATCTGCCCTGTGAGAAAAATAACAGAATCTCCTCTCAGTGGTGTAGGATTTAATGACTCGATAAATATGAAGTGCTTAGGAAAACGTCTGACGAACAAGCAGCACTCTCTACAAGTTAGTAAAGCTTATTAGAGCCCTAACCAGTCTGCCTCAGTGGCTAGAGCATCGGCCTTCGGACCAAAGGGTCCCAGGTTCGATTCCGGTCCAGGGCATGGACCTTAGCTGCAGGCTCCTCCCTGGCCCGGGCCCAGGTCAAGGCCCATGCAGGAGGCCACCCATCCATGTGTCTCTCTCACATGGATGTTTCTGTCTTCCCCTCTCTCTCCCTCTCTCCCGGAAAACATCCTCCGGTGAGGATTAACAACAACAACAAAAGATTATTAGGAGACTTCAGCGGGAAACATGCATATTGAGATCACCATCTCGATGATTAACACCTGTGTGCTGCTAAGTTCTTTTATAACAAACATTTTCTTAAAGGACAGTCTCCTTGCTAATCATTAATTTGGAGGAAAGAAGAATTCACCATTATTATAGCAACAGCTAAGCCCGGAGTGCAATTTCAGATTGAGATGGTTCAACTTTTTTGGTTTCTATGGAGATTATCTACTGAATAGTTTACTTACTGCCTGGACCTGTCAACGCATGCCGTTTAATTTATAAAGCTGATCTAAACCTCGACGGGGGGAAAAGCCACCAATATTTCTCCAAACTTACCGGGATTTATTTTCAGTGTCAGACGAGACATAATATTTATTATGATTCACCTCAGCTTGATGACATTTCATTTTTCTTGTTGAAGAAGATGTTCCAGAAAAAATAAAAAAAAAAGCTTCCCAGCCTCCTGGGCCTCCCGGGTGCCTCGGAACAGACGTGGGGTCTGCTCTTCTTCAGTGTCTCAATAGCAAGAAGTGTTTACGCTTCGAGACAACGCCCCCACCGAATATTTACAAAATTTGTTGCGAGGTGTTGAACAATAAATCTCGGGTTTGAAATCTACATCAAATATAAGAGAAAAACCCATTTTGAAAAAGGGGTAAAACAAAAAGTCAGAAGTAAAAGGGTAAATATTTTAGAGGCTTATTTAAATTCTTAAGTGTCTTTCTTATAAATAACACATAAAACTTATTTTATCAAATGTTCTGCAGCCTTGTCATTCAGAAGGGAAGACACCGAGTTATCTCAGGGGTGAGGGACGCAAGGCTTAGATTATTAGAACTTTAAAGGTATCAGAGGGTTTAACACATCAATAATGGGTATGAAATTTTACAGTTTTGAAAAATAAATCAGGTCTTATATTTTGGGCTTTTATAGAGGAACTCATACCTGAAAACATTTTTTTTTTTTATAAATAGGAGTATGAAAAATCATACTCTCCATTCTAATACCTAAATGAAGGTTTGAGACGGGCTTAGAAAGTATCCACTGAGTATTCTAAAACAGTGATATTGAGTCAAATCTTCAATGTTAAACTTGTTGTATAGTGATCATATATGATAGGCATTGCTCTTTTATTTTAAACTCACATTTCTGATAAAATTGTACCCTGCACACACACACACAGAAACACACGTACACGCACGCTCGCGCACACACAGCAATTTAAATAACTTAGACTACTATTTGCTAAGTATTTCGCATTCTTCAGCATTGCGGCTCTCAGCTTATTCCGGGACTTCCATTTCTTCTGAACCAGGAAAATTAGCAGCTTTGCGGCAAATGCTTGTTGACACAATAAACTGATTAGCAGCACAGACTCTCTTAATTGCTGAATAAATAATAAATGGATGGGAGTGGGCTGACATAAATGGAAACCTCATAAAAATTTTACGTTATGTCATGTTTCCCATTTACTAAAAAGAGGGAGCGGCAGAGAGAGGGGGGTTGGGGAGGGGGGAAAAACAACTGAAGGCAAAGAGGGAGGTTTGAAGCACATTTGGATGGAGCCCATCACATAGCGTGTTATCTTGTTGCTTTTGTTTGTTCCTGTGGAACCAAACAGGAGATAAAGTAGAGCGTGTATCTGCAGCACTGTCACCCCAAACCGGCCTGATAAGGTGCCCTCCAAAAGCTCCATTCCCATTCCCGGGGAAACGGTAGATTCCGGGGCTGGCCCCCAGCAGCCACTGGGAGGAGCTAACGAAGGACCAGGCCGTTTCAGCAACCATTTGTACATAATCCATCCCCTGAACAACAGAGCATGGGAAATTATACCGCACTCCACCTTGGCCGGGAAGGAGTCGGCGAGACTCCTACTGTAGGTCTTCGGAGCTGTTCTCTAATTAAACATATTTCGCTCGGAAATACATTTATCACTCTCTCTGAAGTGTTTGCTCATGCATCAGCTCACTCAAACTCGCCCTGCCAAAGTCAGACCGCAGCAAAAGCGCAAAGTGGGCACCAGCCGGGCGTTCTGAAACCAGACCCGGAGCCTGGGCTTGCAGGGAGCAGGGGGAACTGGAGGAGGCACCAGAGGAGTCAGTTCTGGGCCTCTTGCCTGTTGTGTTTCCAGCCAGCCCACCCGGTGTGGCTGCGGGGAGCGCTCTGGCCTTCTCCGCATCTCCCCACACTAAGCAGAGTGTGCCGGGGGACATGCTGGTGTGCAGTAGCCAATGAGAGCGCTGGTGGGGTGGGGAGTGGCCGTCTGTGGGGACCAGAAGGCAGGCCGTGGCTGGGAAGAGAGCTGTGCAGCAGGACCAGAAGGATGGGCTCAAATGGGCTGGGTTCAAAACAGAGCAGGCAGAACCTCAGGCATCCTTAATCTGCCAGGACTCAGGGCTTTTATTATTCAGATCCATGTTTCCGGAAAAGCCCATCGCCCCAGGGTGAAAAGCTGGCTTCTGCAGGGTAAGCAGCCCCTTTTCTGTGGCTGCCACAGTGCAGACACGGCTCCTGCTTGCTGAGCAGTGGTCACGGGCCCAGAGCAGCAGTGACCTCATTCGAGCATCCCTCAACCTGCTGGCAGCCGGGACGCCATCAAAACTAGGATTTCTTTGCAGAAGAGCCTGTCACTGATCTAGCAGCTCCATTCGGAGTGAGTGTTTTCTCTCCCCGGAGTTATGGCGGCCTTGTTCTAAGCAATCCGCTAAGCACGCAAATATTTAAACAAGAAAGGGGACACACGGGCCCCGCTGCCACGAGGGCTGGCTGTGGGAGCACTGAGGCCAGCAATGCCAGGGAAATGTGGAACGTACTCACCGGTGTGTGTTTTTGGTTTACAAATGCAAGGCCAACCATGCAAACAGTGTCTCTTAGCTAAATACGCTCAAGCTTGCCGTCCCTCAGCAGCTGTGGACAGAACTGTATGAAGAAATAGAGAGTCCTCTCAGTCACGATGCCCACACATTTGGAGCAAGAGAGGGCTTTCTGCCTCCGGGGAGGAGCTGACATGGGGATGTTTTCATCCAGGTTCAATGGGAAACGTGTTTTTACTCAGCGTCCACACTTCATTAGACCAACAAAGACAGACGAATTTGAGGGTGTCCCGAAGCAATTTGTATGTTTTCCATCTTTTCCTTTTTGAAATCTTATGTTCGAATTTATTTTTTTGATATATTTTTATTGATTGCAGAGAGGAAGAGAGAGGTAGATATAGAAACATCAATGATGAGAGAGAGAATTATTGATCAGTTGCCCCCTGAACGCCCCACGCTGGAGATTGGGCCTGCAACCTAACTATGACCTCCTGGTTCAGAGGTCAATGCTTAACCACTGAGCAATACGGGCCAGGCTTACGTTGAATTTACATAGTCTGCTAATAATGAGCTAGCCAGAGGAGTACCTATTTGAATGAATACACAATCCAAGTTCGTGGATCCAGTTTCAATAATGGGGTTTTCCTATATATTATTTTCCTTGAACAACTGGGAATGGGTTGGGTTGTCAAGAGAAAGAATTTGAAGTGATTCCGCTAGACCTTCTAGGAGGTGCTCAGGAGGTCCCTCGTCACCTCACACTTCAGGCCAGGGTTCCAGCGAAGGACAGAGTCCATCTGCTCCGTCAGCTGGATGTCACGTGAGGAAGGGCAGACACAGGGCCACGATGTGGGACACAGGGCTGACCCTGGGCCAGTTCAGCACAGATAAGGTGTGGGCGCTACTTCCATTTCTACAAACATGCTTGCAGAAAACAATTATAAACAAATTAAAATTTCAATGGAACCTAATGATGTAATTCTGCTCTCCTATAACTTATTCTACTCAAAAAAAAAAAAAAAGCTTTGATAAGCAGCAAGTATGTCTATGTACAGAAAGAGGAAATGCTACAAAATGTGACAGACCAGGTGTAATTAAAAAAAAAATAGGTAACTGAGAAATAATTGGGGGAGTTCCTAGCAAAAGAATCAAGGCCCAGAAGAAAAAGATTTTAAATATGCATCTTAACTAAATACAACCTACAGATTCCATGTGCTCGCGCGGGCAGCCCGCGTACCAGCACCGGCATGGGGCAGCCCGCGTACCAGCACCGGCATGGAGATTCCGCTGCAGTTTGTAGGACAAAAATACAGGCTGCACACATGGCATTATTTCCTCTCCACCCAGAGATGCTGAGGCAACCCTGACAGACAGAGAGCAGATGGGCGAAGGAAGTTCGGGAAACCACCCACCGCTTCTGTTGCGAATGCGGAGAGCAATCTCAGGGCGGCTCCCGCTTCACAAAGGAGAAAGACTGGACGTGGGAGAAGCGGGATGCAGGCCCGAGGAACCTCTGATCCACACACCCCTCCGAGGCTCCATCGCTTTTCTCATTACGCCCGGGGCCAGAAGACATACTCAATAGTCTATTCATTAAGTAGTTAGGGACAGATAACAACGTACATATTCATGTCTTCACAAGGTAATAGTCACCGGAAAGCGTAATATACATGATTGAAAGACAATATATTTCATGCCGCTCTTAGCCACAAATACTAATTCACAGGAGGTGTGTGTGTAAGGGGCATAGACAGCATCTCTGGTCTTGGGATCGGACTGCACACGGTTATCCTTATTTCTTCTTCTACATTGAGTTTCCAGCTACTTGCTTCTTATTATAGCAAAAGCTAAAATCTTAGCTTCACACACGAAAAAATGGTCTTATCTAAAGGAATGTAGCATGACCTAACGTGAAAACGGGTACCTGCTCGTCCTTCCAATATTTTAAGCTTTTGAGAGGAACCTAGCATTGGTGAGTAACGCTAAGTTCCTCTCAAAAGCTTAGAATATTCCGTGGTGCCCAGAGAGCCAGGCAGTCAAATCCTGCTCCCTCCTCATTCAGGCAAGAGGGGCCAGCGGGGACGCCTGTCGCCAGTGGCTGAGGGTGTCTGCGGGGGGGAGAAGCAGGGCCGCCTCCTGGGGGCAGGTGCACGCCACCAGGGCAGGGATGTTCTGCGCTCAGAAGAGGGGTTTTGCACACGCTCCTCTTTGCTGAGTAGCCAGAGTCTCCCCCACAAGCAGCCAAAGCAGCACATGGGCACACACAGAGGAAGAGCCAACTCCAACGGCGGGCACAGATCCAGAAACCAGCAAACGTTTCAGCAAAGCCAGCCCTGACGTGGGGAGAATCGTCACCTGTGGCACACAGATTTCCAGAACAAACAGTCCTCAGATGTATCCGTAACCGTTTCCACTGGCGACGAGAGAGGCCACCGTGCGGCCAGGACAAGCGCCCGCTGCTACGGAAAAGAACCAAATCAAACGCTGGGAGCCTGATTGGCAACGTGGCGCCGGAGAGAGAGCCGAGCAGCGAGCAGGAAATCTGAGCTGAATAGTTTTCCCAAAAATAGACTCCCTCAACATGAGCGAGAACACGATCGAATGTTCATGTGCAGCATGACTAACGCAGGCGAGCCGCTGAGGAGGTGACCGAGGAGGTGGTCAGAAAGGCCAGTCTGCTCCTCCGTCCTTTGAGCTTCAAGTTATGTGCTCTAACTTGAGATATATATCTCTCTCTCCCCCCCCCTCCCTCCCTCTCTCTCTCTCTCTCTCTCTCGCGCTCTCTCCCTCTCTCTCTCTCTCTCTCTCTCTCTCTCCCCCTCCCTCCCTCTCCCTCACTCTCTCTCTCTCTCTCACCCACACACACACACACACACACACACCCCACAGACCATTAAATTAGAGAAGTCACTGTTTCCCCCTGTAACCTATGAAGAAACGGACAGAACAGCGGAGGGGGGTTCACTGCAGTCACACAGGAAATCTCAGAGACAGAGCCTGCTCCGGGTCTTCAGGTTCCTGCCTGGTGGCAGTTTGCATCCTTTTACTCACATGGAAGCATCTGCCAAAACTGCACTCAAGATGGAAGAAGAATAACAATAAAACCGAAGGGCTTCTTCAGTTTGAAAACATTGGGGAGCACCAGTTGTCACCACAGCCCAGACGTAATTAACATAAACAAATCGCCCGGATGGGATGGTAGCCATGTATTTAAGAAAGCTGCAATGTGAAACTGCAAAGTTGTGTTTTTTGTTTGTTTGTTTTTATCACAATATGTAATTTCTCATGCAAATCCTCATGGAGCTGCAGGTCTATTGGATTGCCAGCACAGGATGCCATCCATAAAATGTATGTCCAGATAACGGAGAGTTTTGCTTCAATTATCAGCAATTAGAGACAACGTGGTAAAATGGAACAACCACCACAAAAAAATGTTAAGGAAAGGAACAAGCATCTGCTATTAGAGGAAAGAAAGCTGGAATATATCAGAGGAAATCGTGGCTCACTAATAGGACGTGTTTTTAAGAGGGCTGGGGAGTGTGTGAGGAGGGGGACTCCGGGAGATATAATTTAGGCAGATGCTTAGAGGAACTTCTGTAAGAGCATTTAAAAAGAAAACAGCTTAGTTACCAGGGATGAATAGAGCATGGGCTTAGATTCTAGAAACCAGATATATCTGAATTCATTCCCGGTTGAAAACTCAACAATCCCACAAGGCTTTGATCTTCACGTTTTCTCCCAGCTCCACTTCACAGAGAAATGGGGAGAGTAAGTAAAACCATGAGCAGCGGCGTGAAAAATGAGGTCGCCGAGAGATCAGTGATGGATTGATTGTACCTTATTGAACTTGGTTTCACTAATTTGCAAAAAGAGTTGCACCAATCTCTGCCTTTATATTAAAACCCTGAGCATACACAACGTTAAGGAATTGTATTTAGGGGAAAATAACTTCAAATATATTTATAAGAGGAAGAATTCTAAGCTCTCAGCTACAAGAGAAGAAGCGGAAACAGGTGTCAATGTGCCCCATCCCTTAAAAGTTTCAGCCACGGGGCTTCTATGCTAAAAATGGTGGTGACAAATATGTTTTTCAGTCACTAAGTGCCAGGCATTGTGCTAGATGTTTGACATGCTTCATCCGCGTTAACCTGCTCACAGCCTTCGAAATGGGAACGACACTTTCACAACATGTAGGTGCATTCCTCTCCGAGCCAGTGAAGGTAATGTAGAACGTGCTAACATAAAATGTTGAACAACGAACCACGATTATAATCAAGAGATGGGAATGTTTTCTTTTGGGGGCGGGGGGGGCAGCTAAATGAGTGTGGTGGCTCTTTTCACTGAAGAAAGGATTGCTAAAATGAGGAACTAAGATTATAAAATAAAATCTAAATAGGTGCTCATAGAACAACAGAATGGAGCATCCAAAGAATATTTAGTTCAAATGAGTTAAAACATTTAAAACACACACACACACACACACACACACACACACGCACACATCATATATGACAGCGGTTGGTATCCAACTTCACAATTTCAATACTTGGGAGCCACCAAAGTTATCATTAATTTCAAGAATCATTTGGGTGAACTCGGTTTTGATAAAAGGTGGGACATTTGTGAATTTTTGATCTGTCCATTTAGACAATAATTCTTAGTCCCCTCTAAGCTCTGGGCACAGGGGGAGAGAGGCACGTTTGCCGTCTGTTGAAAGTCGGTGATGGTTAGACATACCATTGTCCCCAGGAGGGTCTAACTGGCCACTGCCCCCCAGGCCCAGTGCTGGCCCTCAGCCTCGCAGATGAGGACTCATTCTTCTTAGCCATGATGTTGGAGCTGAGTCAGTGACCAAAGTCATTATGACCAACGTTAAAACCTGGTGCCCCTTCTCACACACATACTCGCCCACGTAATATGAGACCTAAATGCTCACATCGTCATAACTCGGTGGACATTACAGACATCAATTATACTCAGAAAGCTGCTTCATAAACACGGAATCATAATGGGGGGAGTGGGGCTGAACTCTCCTTGGCCTGACTGGTGATGGGAGGAGGAGACGTCAGCATTTGTGTCCCTTACTCTTGTCGTCAGTCCTTCAAGGATGTTACAGTCTCACCTTGGTCAGCTCAGGAGACTTTCTGGCCCTCGTGCCTTTTTTCGGGTCCATTACATCTTGGTGTGTAGCTTGTTGTTCCGAGGGTGGTCACTTGTTCCCTTTTCCAAATTCTATTCATTAGCTCGCTTCTGCTCACAACACCCTGGAAGACCAAGAAGGCTTCCTATCGTTCCTAAGAAAGAGGCTACAGCCCGGGCCAGCTGCAGCGCGGCTCTGCCGGGGTTTGTATCTTCATCCTGGATACCCGGGCGATGCGTGCTCAGTGACAAGGACAAGAGTGGAGGAAGCCTCCTGGGCCACGGAGCAGCTGTGCTCTGAGGCCAGGCTGCTGCCTCCGGGCTCCATCCTGTTTCCTCAGGAGCAGGTTGCCCTGGGCAGCTCAGAGCATCCCTTCCCCGCCTGAGGGGCCCGAGGTACAGCCCTGAGCCTGGTGTAAAGAGACAACACACCCAAGACTAGACCCTTTACACGTGACAGAGCAAAT
This sequence comes from Pipistrellus kuhlii, assembly GCF_014108245.1. Taxonomy (NCBI): domain Eukaryota; kingdom Metazoa; phylum Chordata; class Mammalia; order Chiroptera; family Vespertilionidae; genus Pipistrellus; species Pipistrellus kuhlii. The sequence continues at coordinate 2,536,467 of NW_023425540.1, forward strand.
GGTCGACGCAAAAATGGCACGTGACTCCACCATACATCTCTTCACTAGCTATTTCCTTTCATGCATTTCAAATTGTGGAGAATCTGACGTTGCTGAGGGATAGAGATCCCAACGCCTGTGGAGATGCCAACTGTCTGGCAGGGGGGGTGAAGCGTGGAGACGTTTCCAATGGGATCTACTTCAGAGGCAGACAAACGGTCACGGGGTCCAGTGTGCCATCAGATGGCCAAGGGGAGTGTCGCCATGGAAACCTAAGCTAACACTTGGCAGGGTCATAATTTTAAGAGTCTTGGCATCTAAAATTCACCTTGTGTGGGGAAACTACGTACACTAACAGCCTCCTGCTGGGCAAGGCACCACCAGCACCTACCCTCATTTCAAAGATGAAGTCCTACTGTGTGCATTTTCATTGTGCCATAATCATCTGCACACTCCATGTCCCTCAGCCACACTGAGTCACCAGTTCATCCAGTGAAGGGATCCACCAGCAGGCCAGCAAGGCCCAGTAAGGAAGCTCAGCTGAGCGTATTCAAGGCCAGAACACAGGCAGGCGTCCAGGGCCAGGAGAAGGCAGTCCCTGCCTGTCACCTGCGATCTGGAGCCAGATGGTGTGTGGCTGTGCCTCTGGGCTGGGCAAGAAGCATCTTGCAGGGCCTGGAGGGAGAGGCTGGGAGACTTGGGGCGCCACACCCCCTCTGCAAACGCTGGCACTTTTGTCTCCAAATCCTAGGGAGGCCAAGGGCTGTCTGAGTCCTTGAGGGCCTGCAGGGGCCCCTGGAGCGCCCGGTGAGGGCGGACCCGCCCTGCCTGTGTGTGCACCCTGGGCGGGGACTCGCCAGGGGAGCGGGCCTGAGCTGAGCGCACGGGGGTGACCGGTGACCGGTGACCTGTCACCCTGCGCGCCTGGGATCCCAAAGGCAGAGACCGGCGGCCGCACACTCCCTCCCCGACCCAGCGGCGGGAGCGCAGCGCGCGGAGGGGCTGGAGCTGCAGCGGCGGAGGGCGCTGGGTCTGCTGCGGTTTTGAAACGCCGTTTGTTAGAAATAAAAGTGCGTGTGCGCACGTGGGGGCGGGAGGGAAACGGGGTCCTGGCGGAGGGGCCGCCGCAGGCAATGTGCGGGGAGCGCGCCCCAACTCCGGGCCCCGGACGCAGACGCGCCACGGCCACGGCCACGGCCCAGGGGCCGGCCGCAGGCTGCTCCGGATGGAGACAGCCGGTCTCTTCCTCCCCCTCCCCCGGCCCCCGGAGGCCGCCGGGACGCGCTGGGACCCCGGATCCAGGTGAGCCCCCACCCCCAGGGGACCCGGGGCAGCCGGAGAGCATCTTCCGCGGAGAATCCATCCGCCCGGGCCGGGCGGGCTCCCAGGAGGCGCCCCGCGGGGCAGCTGGGGACCCTCCCTCCCTCCTCCTCCACCTCCTCCTCTTCCTCTTCTCTCCCCCCACCCCACACCCCCCTCCTCCCACTGCAGGGCAACAGGCTGAGCCCTGGGTGGAGCCACAGAGCAGGCAGCGCTGCTGCTCTGAACGCGGGGTTTGGGACATCCAGTGTCCAGGGATGCGACCTCCCAGCTCCCCCAGACTCTCCCAAGGCAGAATCCCAGCATCCCTTCCGCTGCTCCAGCCCCATCCCTGCCGCCCAGGACCTCCTGGGCCTGCGCCCGCCCTGGGGTCCCCCAGGTCCCTCTGGGGGCTCTGACTGCGGGGTCTCCCAGGCCCTGGCGTCAGTCACCCCGCTGTGTGCCTGGCCCCTGCGGGCGCAATGCCATGCCTTCCCGTGCACTCACTGATGTTACACCTTCTCCCTTCCCTCCCATTCCCCTAACACCAACTGGCTTTTATTTCCCCGCAGCATCTTTGGGGACAGCGAGGAGGGACCCCGGTGTCCCTGATCATCAGGTCACCGACTCCCTCCCTGGGGAACATGCCCGCCTCTTCACCTCAAACATGGGTGTGCCCTGCCCCTGCCCCCAAGCAGCCCTGGCTCCCCCTCCCTGCCCCCAGCCCGCCCGGGCCCAGCGGGCCTTTAGGAAGGCAGCCTCAGACCTGCACACCCCGGTTCTGGGTTCTGGCTCTGGCTCTGCCTCTGGCTCTGCCTCTGGCTCTGCCTCTGCCTCTGGCTCTGCCTCTGCCTCTGGCTCTGGCTCTGGTTCCGGAGGGAGGACTGGCTGCTTTTGGGGGGGGGTGGGCGGCTTTGTGTTTGTTTTGTGCTTGTTTTCCTCTCACCCGCAGTCAAGGAACACGTGGTGTGTTAGGAAAACTTATTCTTCTCACCCTCAACCCTGGGGACAGGAGTTCCAGTCCTGGCACCTCAGCCTCCTCCCTCTGCTCCTCCCCGCCGGGCGGGCGATTAGTGTCAGCCCAGGGTTTGTCCCTGATCTCCTCTCAGACCGCCTGCCTGGCCGCCCTCCTCCCGGTGGCCGTTCCTCTAACTTGTCTGTGCTTTAGGGCCCGGTCAGCGGGCCTTTTGTGCGGGTCCCGCGGGGCGGGACACCCTCGCCGCCGAACACCGCAGAAATGAAACGCACATGCGGCTCTGTCGCCTCCGATTCTCATGTTTTTCACACGGGGGCCGGCCCGGCCTGGCCCGGGGAAGTGCCAAGTGGAAACAGATGCATCAGAAGTAGAAAAGGTTCTTGAAAGGGGACAGTCCCAGCCGGGGCCTGAGCCCTCCCGGAAGATAAGCCGTACGCAGACCGTCAGATTTACAGGGCACGGCGGCCGGTTAGCACGCAGGTGAGCCCGTGAGGCTTTATCACTTCCATGTGTCCGGAGGACGGGGAGACAGCAGGGGGGGAAAGGGGTCTGTAAATCAGCATTCGTGTCAAGACAAATCAAAATAATGCCTCTATTATTTCAATCAATAAACCATTTCTATTCCCGACATCTGATAGCCAGGGTGCGAGTCCATCTGTTTGTGGGTGGAACTGGCAGCTTCGCCTTACACCCGCACACCCCTCCCCAGGACGTGTCAGTAAGATTAAAGCTGTGAGAGACGGACCCGGGGTCCCCCTGGCTCTCTGAGCCCCATTCTGACCCACGCACCCTAAGTCCGAAGGGGAGCGCAGACAGGGGCCGGGGGTTGGTGCAGGCGCGGGTTGGTAGGACACACTGACAGCCACAGCAGACCAGGGCCCAGGCTGCACTGAGGAGAGCCTGCCGACTCCCAGCTCCAGATCTTCCTGGAGAGGATCCTGCCAGGGTGGGGTCCCGGACTGGTGGGGTGCCACGGCAGGGCCCCCTTCCCCCAACTCCACTGCCTAAGCTACCACCCAGACCCCAGCGGCAGGTGTAAGGCGGGCGGCTGCTGCACTAATAGGGGAGGCGCTGGGGAAGGGGGAGGCGGCGGGAGGGAGGGGTGCGGAGAGGAAGAGAGCGGCCGCAGGCTTTGTCAGCTGCAGGCGGGCTTCAAGCGTGGTTTTTCCACTCGTCCTGCAGTTTGGCTCCCCAGGCCGCTGGCTAGCCGGGCCCACAGGTTTGCTGGAGAGGAAACCAGAGAAGCAAAGAGATGATTCACGTATGGCTCAGCACCGCCCGTGCCCCGCGCGTCGGGGTCACGATCGCGTCCCTGGTTGTTCTGTGTGTTTCCTGATTTGCACGCCCAGAAGCCACCTCTCAGCCGCCCCTGGCTGCCCGGCCTCTCCTCCTTCCCAGCCCATCCGCCCGGCGGCGGCACACATCTCGCTGGCCAGCCCTCCTTCCCATCGGAACGGGGAGGAGAGGGGGGCCCTCCGGGCGGAGCCCAAAGGGCGTGGGAGCCGCAGGGTCTTTGTTTGGATTCAACAGCTGTCCACCGCCCGCCACGCCCTCCGCCTTCCCCTGAGCAGAGCTCCTCCTCCGGGTCCATTTGGGCAAAGAAGGAAAAATACAAACAATGAAAAAAAATCGGTATTTTTACAAGCAGGCTCCACGATCATCGGAAACTTTGAGACGTTAACAGTGAATCTCTCAGGCGAAATGACCACCCCAGCCGCTGTTTCCAAGTAAACCAGGCGAATGGAAAAGGCTTATCTTTCACCCGAGAATCCCGGGCTGTTCCCCGCCTCCCTCCGGTCTCCCCGCTCAGCCCCAGGGCGGTGGACGCAGAGGGGCACAGGAGGGAGAGAAGGGACAGTTTAGGGGACGGGAACCCAGAGATTCCAAGGAGAGCGAAGTCAGCCAGGAAGGGGGACGGCAGGGGGGCATTCTCGTCGTGTCTCTCTCTGAGCCCCTCTCCTGCGGGTCAGAGTGCTCATGCTGACCTCGCTCCGGCGATTGGGACAATTAGGACGCGGTGCTTTCAGACAAAGGATGCGGTCCTCTGGCTTTTCCTGGGTCCTGAGCCCCAGCTTCCCTGTACCCTCCTCCTCCCGGCCGGCCACAGGCACCCACACCCCGTCCAGAGCCCCCTCCCCACCCCAGCTGCGCGCTCCCTGGCCGCCTACTGTCCATGCGGGATCTAGTCCGGGATCCGGCTGCCGAGGGCTCCTCTGGTCCCCAGGCTCCGCTGCTCCCGCTCGGTCCCGGACTGGCAAGTCCAGAGCACCCTGCGGGCTCCTCTCCCAGCCGCTGGGACGGCACCCTCTGGGCTCCTCAGTCCCGCTGGGCCCTCAGGGTGCCCTCCGCGGCTGGGAAACACTGCCTGGCCCTGCCCTTCGGAGATTCTCTATTTCTGAGGCAGCCAGAGCCCACACAGGACTCGGGATGCAATGAAAGAACGGATTTTCCTGGAGAAAAATCATGGGGATGAGCATGAATGCGGGGAGCTCTCCACGCTGTCGGGTTTGAACGGGGACAGAGCGGGACACCCGGCCCAGAGGACTCAGTGGCCGGCAGGGTGCTGACAGAGGCCCCGTGGAGAGCCCAGACCCGGGAGGGTTGGCCGCCGGCTGTGTCCTTCCCCAAAGCCCTGGGCGACTTTCGGGAACCGGGTCCCCGTTTTCAGGCCCCCAAGGCGGCCCCTGCAGCCCCATAGCTCACTGCGTGCCTGGTTCCTACCAGGAAGGACCGGGAGCGGGAGCTCCGAGCAGGGCTGGGTCTGCAGGGCCGGGGACTGAGCTGTGGGAGCAGCGCTGTGGGGAGCAGGGGGGAGCAGTCGGAGGAGCAATCTCAGACATGGGTGCCCTGGCCCTGCGGGGCTGGCAGGCGGCCCAGACCCCAGCCCAGGGGTTCACAGGCACCGGTTTTGAGAAGCAAACCTGGTCCCCCAACCCCGACAGCCCTCCTTGGCCAAGTACAGAGAGAAAGCTGCTTTGTCAAATTCCAGCACTTCTCCTGTAAGCGATTTGGAAAAGCTCAACCATAAACCCCTCCCAAAATTAAGGACTTTTAGAGGTTTTTAAAAGGAAGGACAAAGGGGAGATTATCATCTATATATCTATCTATCCATCTTTTTATCTAGCTAGCTAGCTCTAATACCTACCTTCTCAAATTGCCCCTGGCAGCAATTTCTGGAAAAAGGGGAGGGATGTGTTTGGATGGAGTGCTACCTGCTCTTGCTTTTATTTTCATTTATTTTGGTTTCAAACATTGTCTCTGGGTTTCTTTGTTATTTCGAAGTGCATCAGCAAGACCGGGGCTCCGCTCTGAATAAAGCTTTTTTTTTTGGTTGTTGTTTCAAAATTTCCACAATTTCCACCGGACAGAAGCGTGGGGTCATCAGTTTCCCTCCGCTTGCCCCGGCTGTAAATAATGGCTTTGAGATTAGCTAATTAAGGGGCATGAATCACGGATAGAAAGGGGATAAATCACACCGTGTTCTAAATCTCACACTGGCCGGCGGAGAGGTGCCGGCGGCTCTGTGGGAGCAGATCGGTGCTGTTAGAGGTGCCCGGCTCTATCGGAGCAGATCGGTGCTGTTTGAATTGCTGTTCCCCAGAGTAAACCAACTCCACTGGCTTTCAAGAAATGAATATTGTATTTATCCAGCCGGTGGCTGGGTGCCGCCAGTCTCCCTCCCGCTCCGAGTCCATTTCATAAACAAAGTGCAGAGGACGCTAATATGGGCGAGGAGCGCCAAATCTCAGCTCTGCAGGCATTGTGCTTACCGCGGGGGGAGGGGAGGGGAGGGGAGGGGGCAGAGAGAGGGGGGGAAGCCCTAAGGGATCCAGGGAGGGGGCAGGGACAGATTTGTGCCAGGCTTGTGTTTTCCTCAGCATACAGCGTGTGTGGGGGCTCGATGCCTGAGTGCTCAGCTCCAGTTTTCTAGATGGCACTTCCCTGGCCTCTGCATGAGGCAGTAAACACATTGGGGTCTGGTTGGTGAAAAAGAAAAGCAGCGAGCGTTCAGGGTGTGCGTGCGGGCACGTGTGTGTGTGTGTGTGTGTGTGTGTGTGTGTGTGTGTGTGTGTGAGTGTGTGTGTGTGTGAGTGTGTGTGTGTGTATGAGTGTGTGTGAGTGAATGTGAGTGTGTGTGTGTGTGTATATGTGTGTGTGAATGTGTGAGTGTGTGAATGTTTGTGTGTGGGTGTGTGTGTGTGTGTGGGTGGGTGTGAATGTGCGTAAGAGTGTAAATGTGTGTGTGTGTGAATGTGATTGTGTGAGTGTGAGTGTGTGTAGCCTCAGGCTGGTCTCTGCACCACATTTTTTTATTTTTCATTTTGTGCTGAGGACCTGTCTCCCCATTACCGCCCCCCCATCTGCACACACTCTGTGCCCAGCGCCGCTCAGAGGCCTGCCCGGGACCTGGGGTCCTTCCAGCGCCCACGGAGCGGCTTTAATAGAATAAGTCCTCGCCCTAACAGCAAGCTGCCGGGCAAGAAAATGCATTCCTTTCCCCGAAAGCCCTCCGAGCAGGGACACGAGCTGCTCATCCTCATCCGCTGCAGGGACCCAGGCTGGCTTCTGGGCGGCGGAGGGAGCGGAGGGAGCGCGGGGTGAGCCTGGCCTCCCCACGCCACCCCCACCCCCACCCCCACCCCGCAGCGGCAAGTCCAGGCTCGTGCTGTGGAGGTCGTGCACCCCGAGAAGCAGAGCCCCCCCAAGTCCCCAGGCGTCCCGCACAGCGGGGTCCGCCCCCGCCCCCAGGTCTGCAGCCCGCGCTGGGGGGGGCGTCCCCGGAGCAAACCTTCCGGGCTCAGCCCGGCCCCACCCTCCTCCTCCTTGGGGGGCGGCCGCTTCACTGTGTTTTTTCGGCCGATAAATAACTGAATTAATTCCCAATAAATAACCGGATTAATTCCCAATAAATAACTGAATTAATTCCCGGGTCCGGCGCCGCTCCCTGACCGGGCCGGAGGGCTGGAGCCCGCGATGAGGGGGTGCGGGATGAGGGGTGCACCCAGGGGTGGGGGTGCACCCAGGGGAGACATTGCACGGAGCTCTGTCTCCCCGCTCCCGGTGAAGCCCGCACCCGCCGCCTGGGCCCCACTGTCCCCGCGGCGGGGGCGTCCCTCCCGGCAAAGGGGGAGGCCAGGGGGGTCGGAAGCGCAGGACAGCCAGCCTGGGACTGGGGTGCAGGGGAACACGGGGTGGGGACCGGCCTGGCCCCCGTGGCTTCCACCCCCGAGCACCCGCCCCTCGTGCTGCAGCCGCCGGGCTCCGGCGCTCAGCGCAAACCCGGAGCGCGAGCGCCCCCTGGCGCCGCCGGAGGGGAGGGCGGGCACAGGCCTGGCGGGCGCAGGGCCGCTGCCCCTGAGGATGCCCTGCTCTCCCCTCACCCGCGGCTCCTGCGTGACCAGCTGGGGGTTCACTGTGGTCCAACCTCACACACACACACACCACACACACCTACACATGCATGTACACATACACGTACACACGCACACACGCCCATGTCTACGTGCAGGGATTCTGATGGTGAGCACGTTAATTGGCTGAACACTTCACTTTTAGATATATTTATTCACATTTAAATGTTTTCTGTTTAAGAATTCTACTTGGAGAGCAGGCGCCCGTTGGGAGGTGTGACGGCAGAGACGTCTTTCCAGGTCGTTAAGGGGGGAGAGGGGGACCTAGGTAATACTTTCAACAGTAAAAATTAGACAAACAAACAAACCATCGTTGTGAGGGGGCTGGAGAGTATGTCCCGTGTCCACTCCGCAGCCCGCTGCTGTCTCCTGGGGGCCAATCTGGGCATCGAGGTCTCAGCTTCCTCTTCTGCGAACTGACCGGTCCCACTGGATGGCTCCAAAGCTCTTTCCAGACTCAGTGGGTGTGCACATCTAAGCACAGCCGGACAGAGCACAGGATGAGGAGTTGTGCAGACATGTCAGTGCTTGTCCTAGTGCTTCTTTTAAAGAACCGTTAGTACTGTAGAGCCAGATTTTTTAAATGTGATCTTTTCTGTAATCACCACATAGCTAGAAATGCTTGCATGGGACCCAAAAAAATCATATATAAATACACACACACACACACATATTTGAAATATATGAAAAATATTTCACTAGCAACACACTAAAATAAAGGAGGTGGCGTACACCGTATCACCCCACTCACCCAATCTAAGCCCTAATGCTACCATTCAGGTGCCGGGACGTGTTGCAAAGATCCCCACCAGTCAATGGCTCTGACGGCGGGAACAGACAGCTGCAGTCTCGGCCTCGGGCTGGTTGGGGCGGAGAGCTGTGGGCCCCTTGGCAGTCCCGCCACAGAGAATCTTGGAAACCTTCGCTGGGTTTCAGCTCTTAAAGTCAGATCCGTGTCACTGAGGGAGGAACTCCGGCAGGGGAGGCGGCCGGTGGTTACTCACGGCAGAAGGATGCGCTGGGAGGAAGCAATTCGAGATAAAGTATCTCAAACCGCCCCCTGAAACTGTAAACGGCCCCGGAATGAGGAGCTTTCGCGTCAGCCCAACTCAGTGCTGCACGCAGACGGTCTACAGCTGCGTAGATATGCATATCGCGACGATCTTTTCAGTATCGACCATAGAAAATGCAGATATTTTTCATCGTGAGAGATATTTCTCAAGGTCGCCCTAAGAACAAACATTTCAGAGACACGCCATGGAAACCGCTCCCACCCCATACGTCACCCGGGAGAATGACAGCACCGTCAGAACTGCTTCCCAGGCTCGTCAGATTTCCCGAGAAAATAAGTACCAGCTTGGTCGAGGGCCTTGCTTTGAAGTCTTGCTGCTATTTAAGATTTTCACAATATCCTTGGCAGCTTGGTGTGTGTGTGTGTGTGTGTGTTGTTTTTTAATGTTATTTTTCATGGTTACAGGGGAAAAAAATCTCATCCATGCCCGGCTGGTGTGGTTCAGTGGCTGAGCCTCAACCTATGAACCAGGAGGTCACGGTTCCAATCCTGGTCAGGACACATGTCAGGGGTGCTCGATCCCCAGTAGGGGGCGTGCAGGAGGCAGCTGATCAATGATTCTCTCTCATCATTGATGTTTCTATCCCTCACTCGCTGTCCCTTCCTCTCTCTGAAATCAAAGAATTTAAAAAAAAAAACAAAAAAAAACCCTCATCTGTAATGTTTAAGCAAAATAACAAGTGTCCGTGAAGAATTTGTTTTCATTTTTCAGTAACTATAAGGTCCTTTAAGAGACACGAAGAAGGGAATGTGAGGGTGTATGTGTGGATGTGTGTGGTCTCATTCTGAGCAGCACACAGTTTCCGAGTGGCCGTCCCCTCACTCTGAGAACTGTGCCTCCGGCTGCAGACTTGTTTCACGGCGGAGCCCGCTCCGTTACCCCTGTCGCCATCTACCCCCGCCCCCCACCACTGACAGGGAAGGGCTGGCTCTCCTTCCCAAGAATTCAGAGGCGAATCCAAGCCTCACACACCCAGGAACAGGAAATCAGATGGAGATGGCAGTCTTCATGGCTGGAACTCGGGGCTGTGGCCAGCCTCATGCCATCTGCTCAGCCCTGGTGTTAGCACCCGCCTCGGCCACACCCTGCGAGTCCCCCAGAGATGTCGCTCCATCGGAAGGCAGACTCATGAGGATTGTGCAGCATGGAGGCTGCTGGTGAGAGGGACGTTGGAGAGTCATCCTTCAGAACCCCTCCGCAGCTTCAGGCACGTTCCCGAAGAGAGGAGAGACGTCAGGTGACGACGTGACTTGATTTCCATGCGTAAGCATCTGGACACGTCTTTTTTTTTTTTTAATATTTTTTATTGATTTTTTTACAGAGAGGAAGGGAGAGAAATAGAAAGCCAGAAACGTTGATGAGAGAGAAACATCGACCAGCTGCCTCCTGCACACCTCCCATTGGGGATGTGCCCGCAACCAATGTACTTGCCCTTGATCGGAATCGAACCCGGGACCCCTCAGTCCGCAGACCAACGCTCTACCACTGAGCCAAACCGGTTTCGGCTGGGCACGTCTTATTGAATCCTCACCCAGCCTGGTGCCTCCATTTTACACTCAGGAAACTGTGACTCGGAGATTCAATAACTTGGACGTCACACAGGTCTTCAAGGGGTGGCGATGGCACAGGGAGCCCTGTGGGTATGGGAGCGTAGCCCCTCTCTGCCTTCTCTCTGTTGCTTTAAATACTTTGGGAAACACTCGCCTCCATCCCTCAGTCCCCCGTCTGATTGGACACCAACTAAGACAGAGCATCCCAGCGGAGGTGTGAACAGGTCAGGGGTGGTCTTCCGCCGAAACCGATCTTCCAGGGTCGCCACCGGTTTCCCTGGGAACCTCACCTCTGGTCCCGATGCTGGCACAGCTCTGACGTCGCCTGTCAGAGGATCCCCTGTGCCAGGATAGCCACAGGCTGTGCTCCACTTCCTTCCCAACTAACCTCCCTTTCTTTGCAGCATCTCCATCCTTCCTAATTTTTGGAGCCTTCAAGAAGACCCAGCAGCTGTGAGCTTCCTATTTTACCCCCCGACCCCAGGCCATTATCACATTCTCAAGGAGCCCACTTGTATCAAGTACCGCTTTAATGTTTTCTCTGCTCATATCCTTTCTGCGAAGGATATAAATGTCCTTCCGTCCGTTAATATTTCTTCTGAGCCGACACACAAATCGCCTTCCAACTGGCATATTTCCACGCGGGCCCGAAGGATCGTTTTTATAATAAATATTGCATGTCATGTCTTATTACAAAAATCTCTCCGCGCATGAATGTCCACTTTGTAAGAGGATTAGCGGGGCTTTGCTGTGGGATACTCGTGTTTTCGGTAAGCTTTGTTAATCCTTTCATTTAGACGGAAGGTGATTGAAATGACAGGAAAGCATTTACTGATAAACTTGGCTATCAGGATCCCCCTTCCCAGCGGGTTTCTTTTTTGCATCATGTGCTCTGCTTACAAGTCAGAACGAAATCACCTTCAGTGCCTTCTCTATCTGCAGTCATCCCAGGAAGTTTCCACTCCTCCGAGTCAGCTTCTCTTACAGCAGCCTTTGCTGCCACCTGCTGTTACGCCTGTGCTATGACAGTGGGCCTGCTGTCGGCCCTGGCTGTGCCTTTCAACCTAAGGGGTGGGTGGGGTGCGAAGCCAGCGCTGACTCATGCTCCACCTTTCACATGGCCACACTTCCAGATGCTCTTTGAACCTTTTAACACGATGTCAGCTGGTTTTTCTTTGTCACATCCTCTCTTCCAAGTTGAGAGGATAACAACAACAGAACCCCTATTTCTTCTTTTCTTTCAAGCACATCAGACTGGTCAGGAAATTGGTCTCTAAAATTTCTTGAGTCTCTACTTGAGTATCTAGAATTAGAATCTGGGCCCACCGTTTGTAATTGTAACAGTCATTAATTAGTAGCATTTCTTTAAAAATATATATTTTAATTATTATTATTGGTTTCAGAGAGGAAAGAAGAGAGATAGAAATATCATTGATGAGAGAGAATCATTGATTGCCTGCCTCCTGCGTGCCCACTACTGGAGATCGAGCCTGCAATCCAGGCATGTGCCCTTGACCGGAATCCAACCTGGGACCCTTCAGCCCCCAGGCCAACTCTCCATCCACTGAGCCACACTGGCCAGGGCAATTGGTAGCATTTCTTCTGTCTCCTGGACACCACGCTGTCCTGGTACACTGGCTCTCACCACCACGATGGAAGATGTTGGGACACAGCCACGTTCATTCCTTGCTGCCTCTTGCTCCCTTTGTGTTGCTCTAATACTTAGAAGGCTCAGTTCTCTCAAGGTGGAGTTACAAAACAGGTTGATAACAGAGACCAAACACACGGGGCCCCCAGCTCCTTTGTGCTGGTGCTGGCTGGTTAGCTGTATGGAATCTCCTGTTTCTTGTCACTCTGCCCAGCTCCAGGAGTTTGTCTAGCAGAGAGGTCTCTGCCCAGCGTTGTGGGAGCACCTACTCACGTTTTCAGGGCCTCCTAGAGATGAATAAAGCATTGCGGACAGACGTCGGTCGCACAGGTGAGATGACCCCTGCTTATGACACTTCACACTCGTAACTAAAACAGAAGGCCCTGTGGCCCTGGGGTCAAATGTAGAGAACAGTCTCTTGCGTTCATCTTCGCTCGCCATTCGTCATCATCGATTCCGGCTGCCAATACAACGTACATCCCTGGCTGGTCTATAAAGAGCAGGCATTTGTTTCTCAGGGCTCTGGAGGCTGAAGTCCAAGATCAAGGCATCCCCGATTTGGGGTCCTGTGAGGACCAGCTTCCTGGCTCATAGATGGCAACTGTCTTTTTGTTGTAACCTCACCAAGCAGAAAGGTCACTGGAGCTCTCTGAAATCCTATATAATAAAAGAGTAATATGCAAATAGACTGTCACTGCAGCACACAAGATGGCTGCCTCATGTGGTCAAAGATCCTGCCCCCATGTGGACACAAGATGGCCACCACAAGATGTCCAGCAGGGGAGGGCAGTTGGGAGGGACTATGCCTGCAAGGAAGGGCAGTTGTGGGTGATAAGCCAGCAGGGGAAGGCAAATAGGGGTGATAGGACCAGCAGAGGAGGGAAGTTGAGGGTGACCAGGACTGCAGGGGAGGGCAGTTAGGGGAAATCAGGCTGGCAGGGGAGCAGTTCAGCATCAATCAGGCTGGCAGGCAGAAGTGGTTAGGGGCAATCAAGGAAGGCAGGTAGGTGAGCAATTGGGAGCCAGCAGTCCTGGATTGTGAGAGGGATGTCCGACTGCCCTGTTTAGGCCGGATCCCAATAGGATCTGCCAGTTGGACATCCCTCGAGGGGTCCCAGATTGGAGAGAGTGGAGGCTGGGCTGAGGGACACACACACCCATGCACGAATTTCGTGTACCAGGCCTCTAGTCTCTTATTGATAATAAAGGGCACTAATCCCACTCCCAAGGACTCCACCCTCCTGACCTAATCACCCCCAAGGCCTACCTCTCATGCTCTCACGCCCGTGGGGGTGGGGACCACACCATCCTCTCCCATCACACTCAGCAGCAGCGGCGGGAAACAGAGCAGTCCCTTCTGAGGATGCTGTGGCCGGCGCTTTCTCGTATAAATGCTCACTTTCTTCACTGGAGCATCTTTTTTTTCTCAAATGCCATATTCAGGCTCCCGTGGGTCACCCCACTTACCAAAGCATCTCAAAAACACCGGTATCTTTACCTGTTCCCGGGACCAGGCCTCCAGGACCCTGGAGGGCAGACCCCCCCGGAGAGAAGCCCCCCACCGAACCACCCCCTCCCCAGCTCACCTTTGGCAGAGACAGCTCCGTGCGGACACGGAAAAACGTTTCCAAGGCACAAGGTACGGCTCTCTCTCACACAGAAAGCTCCGGATCTGATTTGCCTTTCGAATTCTCGGCAGCTTTTCGAGCTGTGGTTTTGGCAGCGCGTGGGGGTGAGAACAATCAAAAAGCTGTGAAAAAGACCGAGTTGCCCGGGACTTTGAAGTGCCTGTTACAGACACGGAACCAACTCTCTGTTCCTCCCTGCGTTTTCTCCAAAACGCGTGTGCGTGGAAGTTTTCCAAATCGCGTCTCCTCGGAGCACAAGGCCCGTCGTTTTCGTGTCGGAGGCGGGAAATTTACTGCTCTCCAGGTTCCTGCCTCCATGTGGTTTCCTTCAGAGCTCACCCAAGTCGCTCCTTTTCATCTTCTGCTAACCAATGAAAAGAGCTGGTTTCCTCGATTTCCTTTTTGATACATTATGCTGTGAAGGCGGGCCCTCCTTCCCTATAAATCTCCCTGTGACACCAAGTTCAACAGCAGGCTTCTGAGTCTAATGCAGGGCGTTGGGGAGGGAGGGAGAGGAACATTTCAATCACTTATCTGATGCTAAGCACTGACCCTTCCTGTCATGGAGATAGGCACAGGGCAAGCATGTGCTCATTTGGTAAACTTTGATTAAGAATCGCCGAAACCGGTTTGGCTCAATGGATAGAGCGTCGGACTGAAAGGTCCCGGATTCGATTCCGGTCAAGGGCATGTGCCTTGGTTGCGGGCATATCCCCAGTGGAGGGTGTGCAAGAGGCAGCTGATCGATGACTCTCTCTCATCGATGTTTCTAACTATCTCTCTACCTTCCTCTCTGTGAAAAATAAATAAAATGTATTTATTAAAAAAAATAGACTAAGAACTGGACATTCTTTTTTGTTTGTTTGTTTGTTTGTTTGTTAATCCTCACTCGAGGATATTTTTCCATGGATTTTTAGGGAGAGTGAGAGAGAGAGGGAAAAACAGAGAAACATCGAAGTGAGAGAAACACATGGACTGGTTGCCTCCTGCGTGAGCTCCAACCGGGGCCCAGGCGGGGGAGGAGCCTGCCACCGAGGGACGTGCCCTCGACTGGAATGGAACCCGGAAGCCTTCAGTCTGTAGGCAGATGCTCTCTCCACTGAGCCACACTGGCCAGAACCTGGGCGTTATTCTTGGGGCTGAGCTCAAACCATCAATTTATTCATGGTCTAATACAGAGGTTGGCAAACTGCGGCCCGCGAGCCACTTGCAGCTCTTTGGCCCTTTGCGTGTGGCTCTTCCACAAAATACCAGGGCCTGGGAGAGTCTATTTTGAAGAAGTGGTGTTAGAAGAAGTTTACATTTAAAAAATGTGGTCTCCAAAGAAATTTCAATCGTTGTACCGTTGATACTTGGCTCTGTGGACTGATGGGTTTGCTGACCGCTGGGCTAGTAGGAAAAGGGTCTGGGTAAAAGGTAAACATCAGTGCAACAGCCAATGATTCTCGAGAGACCGTGCTAACAACGTGACTGAGAATGCGGGCCCTGGGAGGCAGGTGGCGGGGTCTGACCGGGCTCTGCCGCTCGCCAGCCCAAGTTCCGGGGCAGTCACTCCCCCTGTGCCTCAGTGTCCCCATCTGTGAAGCTGCATTGAGAAGAGTCTCTGCTTCGGGGAGTCATCGTGAGGAGAGGAGCTGATACACATCAGTGCTCACGCGAGGGCCCAGGATTGAGCACTGAGACTCCAGCCCAGAGGCCAGGTGCTGGGCTGGCAAGCTCCCCGCTGCCCGGGGCTCTCCTTGGCCTGTCCTTGGTTCCCTGTGCCCGTATCACCCTGAGAAATCACGCTTCCTCTTGTCAGCCTGCTTGTCTGTTGCCTCTTCTGCTCCAGCAGAGGGTACAACCCGCCATAGCAGACACCCCGCGACACTGGTCCCGCTGTCTCTCCAGGGCCTCGTGTGGGAGACGGTGCATCGTTTGTCCCGCTGGAATCTGGGGGCTGGTGAAGGAGCAGGGGGGACTGGGGGTCCCCCGGGAGGGTGTGACAGAGATGGCTGACCTGAGATGAGGGACCTGCAGACTGCCCTGGTCAGGGACGGGAGGGTAGGGCAGTTCTGGGGGGACAAGTGTGGTGCCCATGGAGGAGGGCGTGGCACCCTCACTGTGCCCGTTGGGGATGCATTTCAATGCCCGTTTCCTACAATGAGAGGAAGTGGAGGGAGAGCTACAGAAGCAGGCCCTCAGGCGGGGATTCCTCACCCCTGCCCGCACCTGCAAACCCTGCGTCGGGGGACTGGCTGCGGGAATGGAATCCCCTGCCCGGAGTTGTTCTCTGGGGCCCCATTCCCACAGGGGTGCTGCGGGGCTGGCCTGCGCTGCAGGGGCAGGGCCCGGCCGCCCCCTCCGGGTGAAGGGGCGTCTCCTCTGGGTCCCCCTCACCCTCTTCACACCTTCTCCCCAGAGCGGCACCTTGCTTATCTTCCCCTTCAACAAAGCAACATCGATGTCCCTGATGCCTCTGGAAGGACGTGTTCCGTCCTGTCTGAATGGGCAGCATTCCTCAGATGCCCGCACGCAGGGTGGGCAGTTTCTGTGTTGGCGTGTGTGTTTGCCCACAACACATATGCTCCTAAATGATCACCCTCTCACCCAGCACAAGTACACCCACTGCAACCCAGTAGGGCAATGGCGTGCCCACAGTGACTAATACTCAGAAAAGTGTGTCTGAAAATAAAACCACCAGGGCCCTAAAGCCTGCTCATTGCCATCTCCCCGGCTATGCAAAATAGGAACTGCACATAATTACTGGTAATTTCGCGTGACAGTCATTAATCTCATCTCACAGTAAACACGCTGAAATGGGAAGTTAAAACAATAATTTTAAGACAAAAGAGGAGAGTAATCAC
The DNA here is from genome assembly GCF_014108245.1 of Pipistrellus kuhlii. Taxonomy (NCBI): domain Eukaryota; kingdom Metazoa; phylum Chordata; class Mammalia; order Chiroptera; family Vespertilionidae; genus Pipistrellus; species Pipistrellus kuhlii. Next base: position 2,552,877 of record NW_023425540.1, read on the forward strand.
ACACCAACGAGGAAAGGAACACCACGGAACAGAGCATTCCGCCTCTCTCCCCTCTCCCCGGAGCGCCATTCGGGCTGTGATTTATTTTAAGGGTGCTGCGCCCCAGAGGCGTCCCCCCCACCACAGCCACGTGTCCCATCATCCTTCACGATCTGCGCGCCCATCGTGTCTGTACCCATTCGGCTTCTCCTGGGGAACTGGAACTCCCTGCTGGGGACGGTGACCTTCACGTGTTGGGAGCTCGGTAAGTTCTCACCACACGGAGCATCCTCTCTGAGAAGATCCATCATCCTCATCCTCATCCTCTGGCAGAGCAGGCCCTGAAGCCTTCCTGCTCCCCCAGCACCTGCCGCTCCTGGTGCCCGCGTGTTCCTCGGGCCAACACCACGCTGCCCGCACCTGTGCTCCCCCTGCGTCTGCTGTGCTCGCCCCCTTCTCCCTCCATGGCCGGCGCCAGGTGCTGAGACGCGGCGTTAGGTGATGAATAAGGGACACCGGGCCCCACCCTCTGGGCCTCCCTGTGTACCAAGGACAGACACCAAACTAGAATTACACAAGTCAGCATGGGATCGCAGATTGGGCAAGATCAGCGGAGGGAGAATTCGGGGTCTAAGGGAGAATGAGCCTACTCAGGGGCAAAAGTAGGCTGGGTGGAAAAAGTGACATTCCATTTGAGGCCGAAGGAAAAGCATTCCAAGTCGAGGGAAACGCACAGATCTGGGCTCTGGGCCAGACAGATGCTGATGCCTCTGGAACGTCTGGTTGTTCCCATCATGGCGGGGAGTGAGGGCGGCCCCTGGTGAGGTGCCCGGAGTGTTCTACTCCAACCCAGGCTTAAAGTCCCTCTCCACGTGCCAACCCATTCCACGTGGGTCTTCTTCCTGCCTTGTTTAAAGCAACTCTAAGTGCAAAAGACAGCCCTGGTGGGTTTGGCTCAGCGGACAGAGCGTTGGCCTGTGGACTGAAGGGTCCCTGGTTTGATTCCAGTCAAGGGCTCATGGCCTGTTTGTTGGTTCGATGTCCCATGGGAGGCGTGCAGGAGGCAGCCGATCCATGATTCTCCCTCACCATTGATGTTTCTATCTCTTGCTCTCTCTCTCCCTTCCTCTCTAAAATCGATAAAAATATATATTTTTTAAAAGAATTGTTTAAAAAGTGCAAAAGGTGACACAGTTTATATCAGCATGTTGTTTTCCACCATTTGTAATTACTTCCACCATCTATGGAGTGCATGTTCTTTGAGCACAAGAGCCATGGTTTTAAATCTTCTGTGTCCCAGTCTAAGATCTAACACTTGGTTGAGCAAATTGGGTCTCTGATTGACTTTTTGCTTACATTTGCTTATATGTGTATTTTTTTTTTTATCAAACTGGTTCAAAACTATCTCTGGAAATGAAATAAATTAAGTCTAATGCGTGAAAAATAAATGCAGTTTCTATATATAAACTGTGAGACTGTCATATATATGAGAAAACTAAAAATATCACCATGGAATAGAAAATCAACTTAGAAACTGGGCCAGGAAAGCTAACTCATTTCCAAGGGATCTCAGCAAACAACAGGCCCAGGTTTGTTGAGGGGCCCCGTGAGGTTTAGGATCTCGATGGTGTAAAACAGCTAAGGAACCGTAGTGGTGTGCGTGATGACCTGCTAATGCCTCCATCTCACTTACTGTAAGAGCCATTGGAACAGTTGGGCAAAAGCAGAGATGTTTCTTGCCTCTGGCTAAAATAAACCATGGGAATCTAGAGCTACATCATTTTTACCTGCGTTTGATTTAAACTCAGCTCTTTCCCTTGATAAAATAACAATGAAACCTCTTCAAAATAGAATAACTGTTCACACTCCGAAGATGCAGAGTAAGAAGAAGGCGGTCAGGAAAGAGCACTCACAGCTGAAAGTTCTGGGCCAAGCACGTTGAACCACCTATGCCTCTGCTTTCTTCTTTCCTCAGAGGAGATAGAGTCAGCCTCCTCATCATTGTCACAGCAATCCGGTGCCATTAACTGAGCAAGGACTGTGTGCAGCACCTTTTATGAAACCCTAGTGTGACCTTCAAGCAACACACATGGGTTCCGCTGGCAAAGGACTGGCAGCCCTGTGGGTTCAAATAATAAAGCCTTTCAGAGCACACCGCCAGGAGAGGTCCTTTCCAGAGAAGGCAACGTGAATAGGGCCTCCCGGGTTTTGCAATGTGGTGATCCCGGATGCGACACAGTCAGAAAAGAGACAGACAACTAGACCGTGTATTCTAAGAGCCAAGAAATACTGCAGAGGTGCGAGGCCCACGGTTGAAACTCAATAACCACCCAATGACTGCGCTGTGAAGCTGAGTTGTCAAAGAGACATGTCATCATGAGCTGGGGAGGAGAGTCCTGGGAAAAAATAGACTTCTATATTCTTCAGCCAGGCGTCCTTCGACCAACAACACTGCCCTGAGGTTTGTGACGAAGACTTGGGTATGGAGCCTGTTGGCCGCAAGGCTGAGGCTCTCTTTGCACTCTTACCCAGGAACACTTTCTGCTCCCGGGTCCCCTTCTTCCTGAGCCTCTGCCTTGGAATGAAGCAGTCCCCCTGGTGTGTGAAGATGGGGAGTCATTAATCCCAGCGCAGAGGGCAGCGCAGAGACCTTGGAATCAGGACATCCCACAGCTGACAGTCGCTAGAAATGAGCAGTGTCTGCAGGAGAATACCTGTTTCCCAAAAAGCCCACTCCAGCCCCCACACTGACATGGTTTGTACATGCGTGTCCTCCCCCACAAGGAGGACCCGGCCTTCTGGGAAAGCAAGACTCTCCAGCGGGAGGTCTCTCTGCAGGCACCACACAAGCAAAACGTTGGCCTTCTTTTCCCTGGCTGGCCCAGAGAGCCTCCACATCCCCCACCAGACCTTGCTCTGAGCAGCTGCTGGCTGATTTTCCTTCCATTTTCTCCCTGGGCAAGCTGAGCCCTGGCTGCCCGCCAGCCAGCCAGAGAGACCAGCTTGCTGGGCACGCGTTCCTGTTTGGCTTTGCTTGCATAAAGGCAACCGGGCTGTAGGTACACTTCAGTCATCGCCTTCATACCTTCGCTGCTCTGTCCTAAGTATTTCCAAAACTACCCTAGCGTGAGTCACGTGAGCTCCACACTGGTTCCTCTACAGCCCTCACTGACTGAACTACATAGATTTATTTCTCTAAAAATCTTAATTTTTATCTAATGTGCCATGAAAAATCAAAGTCTTTGTTTACAGATAAATAATTTTTAATCCAGTATTGATACATCAACAGCATGAACTGTGGTTACCATGGTCCCAATCATAATGCTTGTAATCAAGCCTTTTCTCTCTTTCTGGTATTCTCTTTCCCTCAGGAAAGACCCCCACTGGAGTCAAGTTCATTCCACAACCTCCCATTCTCAGATGCCTTGGCTGGTGGACATGTCATGTGGTGTCAGAGCGGAGAAGAGGAGGGCTCATTAACCAGGCACCATGTGCTATTCCCGCCCCCAGGAGCAGACTCAGTCCACTGCCTGGGGACCACGCAGTGGTCAGTCACACCGCTGCTCAGTCCATCCTCGTCATCTCCTGGTTCTCACAGATCCTAGCATTGTAGCCACCAAGACAAAAAAAAAAAAAAAAGCAAGAGAAAGGGATCAAAGTCCTCAAAATCATGTGTCCTGAAAGAAACACTCATGTGACCAGGACTTTTCTTCTAATTGACTTGGTATTAAAGACTATTTCCATCCCATACGTGACAATCAAATGCATATGGTTATAGGGAATCAGAAGCTGAATGTTGCTATTGTTGTGATGGTGGTTCTTGCTGTTTGCTTTGGTCTCCATTCTTAATGTATAGTAACCTTTTATGTTAAGGCCATTTCTCTAATCCTCCATAAACTCATTTTTGTTTAAACCTTATCCTTAGAAAACAGTGACTTCAGAAACAACCATTGTTGCTCTATTCATATGTTCAACACGGTTTTGTGTTTTTTTTTGGGGGGGGGGTCAATATATTTTTATTGATTTTAAAAAGGAAGGGAGAGGGAGTGAGAGATAGAAACATCAATGATGAGAGAGAATCATTGATTGGCTTCCTCTTACACACCCCACATTGGGAGTCGAGCCTGCAACCTGGGCATGTGCCTTGACGGGGAATCGAACTGTGACCTGCTGGTTCATAGTTCAACACTCACCCACTGAGCCACACCAGCTGGGCTCAACATGTTTTTTACTCTGAGGCTGAAGTTGACTCAATAATTTTACAGGAATTATTCATCAGTTTCCTGACAATTGATTTATACAGTAACTGGAATCATCTGGTATTTGGTTACACTTATCAAATTGCAAAGAAATATAATATGACATTGCTCATTTTCATCATCTTCATTTTATTTACAAAATATTTGTTAAAAACTCTGATGTGTGTGATAATGTCAGGAATAATATTTGCAAACATCTTACTGAATTGAGCTGATGACAATCAATATTTATTACATAAGATAATGTGAAATAGTATTTTCTGTAAAAGAATGGTAATATCTTTTGAAATAGGTTTCTATAAAGACTTTGTTTTCGTAATCTCATCTCGATGAAAGGAAATTTTTAAGTAGAAGTATCTGCTATATCTTTTTCCTTGATGACAAAATGATACCTACAAAGGTGGATTTCAAACAAAAATAGAATTTAATTTTTCATCACAACTTCTCAGTGGTGTATTTAATCGTAATTGCAAATCATCATGAAAAGACTTGGAAAATCATTTTCCTAAAAAGAAGAGTTAAATAAAATGAATGTCAGTTGAAACTAATTTATTCACAGCCAACCCACTTGGTCTTTCCTTTACATCTCTTTCTCCTGGAATTCCAGCTCCATGTTCCAAAGGAGATGTTATGAGGATGAGATTTACACTGAATCTGAAAATCTCCTCTTCTGTTCCTTTATTTCACATTTTGAAAAAAACAAATGACAGTCTCTTGAATCCATGCTACTGAGGGGATAGATGGCTCCTTCTCCCATCTGTGAACTTCTTTGGGACATAAGGAAGTTAGAGAACTGTTTGGTCACATTCCTGATAGTAACCTGCCTTAGTACCAAAGAACATCTCAGATTTTTCCTGCGGATAAGATTGGAGAGTTAACAAGATGGAGCTATCAAAAGGACAGTCAGTACCTGTGAGGCTGATAAATGTTCACCAGGAGTATATGGATGTGGAATCAGGTAGTTGTAGTTTCTAAATTTCATGACTTTATTCAAGACTAGAGGCCTGGTACACGGATTTGTGCACCAGCAGGGTCCCTCTGCCTGGCCTGGAAGGATGGGGTCAAAACTGGCTCTCCAACATCCCCCAAGGGGTCCCAGATTGCGAGAGGATGGTTCTCAGGTGAACACCCCAGAATTGTGCTCCTCTCTGGTTCTGGGTATGTCACCCGAGAACCACAGCTGCTAAGTCATGGCAGCTCAGCAGCTCCTGTGCTGAGTGTATGCCTCCTGGTGGTCAGTGTGAATCATAGCTACTGGTCTGGACTGTCTGCCCTCTGGTGGTCTGCTACCGGTCCAATAGTTGGATGATTACTTAGGCTTTTATATATATAGATTGGCCATTTTAGATATTTCCTAAAACTGACTAAATTCACATTTGTAATTTGCTAACCTCTCTTTCAATGTCCCTCTCAACACAGTTGATAACTTTGATGTGGAATAGACAGTGTTGCATTCATTATATTGTTTCCTATGCTTGGGTTTATGAGGAAGTATTCCCTAGTCTTCTGTATGAGGTGGACAGTGAGACCAAGCTCTGATCAATGGGACGTGAGTGGAGGTGACCCATGCCATATCCTTTGGCAGAGACCAGGGACAGCACTTTTCAAGAAGGCAAAGTAATAAGATGGAAGAAAGCGGGCTTCCTTTGCTAACACATGGACAAAAGGTCTCTCTAGAGTCACAACATACATGGCAATCTTGTGTGTGAGAAACAAACCTTATGTAAAACCATTGCATTTTTAAGATTTTTATATGTTACCATGGCATAGAATATTCTATCCTATATTTGAATTTCAATAAGCTATTTCTAAGAAGCAAAATGGCACCAAGCCCTAAAAAAATAATCTCTAATAGTAAAAAATTCAGTACTATGACCAAAAGAAGAGAAACTCATTTATGAACAGATAACTTCTGAGACATTCTCCAGCAATATCATTGACTCCAGTATTATCTAGCCCAGTGGTTCTTAATCTTCCTAATGCCACAACCCTTTAATACAGTTCCTCATGTTGCTACTTCATAACTGTAATTTTGCTACTGTTAATGAATCATAATGTAAATATCTGTGTTTTCTGATGGTCTTAGGACCCACAGGTTGAGAACCACTAGCAGGGTCGCTTAAGACCATCGGAAAACACAAATATTTACATTATGATTCATTAACATAGCAAAATTACAGTTATGAGGTAGCAACGAAAATAATGTTATGGTTGGAGGTTACCACAACATGAGGAACTGTATTAAAGGGTTGCGGCATTAGGAAGGGTGAGAACCATTGATCTAGGCTGTCATTTAAAAGTCATATTTGTTCTCCAAGTTTCCACAGTTGCTTCCTCCTAGTCATCAAAGTGCTATTTTAGCAGGGACCAAAAGAAGAAGAAAGAATACCTTTTTTCTTGTCTAAACATTTTTGACAATTGTAATTCTATCAAAAGAAAGGATTATAAAGTGATTTATTCTAACAGGTGCATGTGCCAAATAACGCGCCAAATAACTTAGCTTCTTATTGATAAAATAGTTCACATTGAAATCATTCAGATAATAGGCATTGTGTGAGTTCAGTAATATTCTCAGAATCCTTTTGTACTTCTTTCTTTAACACACTAAAGGCCTGGTGCACGAATTCTTGCATCAGTGGGTCCCATGGCCTGGCTGTGGAATCGGGCCAAACCTGGCTCTCCGACATCCTCTGAGGGGTCCCAGATTGCGAAAGGGCACAGGCCAGGCTGCGGGACCCCACTGGTGCACGATCAGGGCCAGGGAGGGATGTGAGAGGTTGGCCAGCCAGGGAAGACCATGGGATGGCTCCAGGTTGTGTCCAGGTTGTCTTGTTCAGTTCCAATTGGCCAGGCCCCAACAGCAAGCTAACCTACTAGTTGGAGCATCTGCCCCCAGTGGTCAGTGCATGTCATAGTGAGTGGTTGAGCGGCCTTAGTATATCATTAGCATATTACACTTTGATTGTTTGAACAGACGACTGGACCCTTAGCATATTAGGCTTTTATTATACAGGATAAGTTCTTACAAACAACATTTCAGACCTCCAGTCACCATTTTTGAGTTGTTTGTCCCACAGCTCTAAATATGTCAGCCACATCCACAAACTCCCAGGACTGTTTATTCTGTCCTTGGGGACTGTGAGAAGCTTTGATTATGAAAATGTGACAGTTTGGCTTAAATATCATTTCTGTCACTCACTAGCCATATAAGTTTCATAGAGTTAATCCAAAGAGTGACAATTGCCTCATATGCCAAAAGAAGAAGGAAAAAAATAATCTGTCCAAAAGGAATAATATATTTATTTTTAGGTACTCCTTATGAAGCCACTAGCTCAGTGCCTGGTAAATAATAGGAATGCAAAATGTAAGAATCTAATGAAGAATTATCTTTCACTGATATAGAATCAATGAGAGAAATCTCTACCTAAAAAAAAGTCTTCTAAATGCATTATGCTATTGGGTTTTTCATTTAAGTCTTTGGCCCATCTTAATTAACTCTTGAGTATGGGGTGAGATAGTAATCAAGGCATTTTTTACCTGCACAAGTAAGGATGGTAATGATTTTATTCTGGGTTTACCAGCTTGTGTCTCACTATTTGTGCGTTGATACTAGATACACAAAGGCATATTACATTGACTTCAGAGTATCCGAAGGTAATGTTAAAAGATTTCAACAATTTTTTAACCAAGTTTAATTGTATTAGGAAAGTCCCTTCTTGAAAATGTTGTAAAAGAACCACATTTAAGCAAAATGGACGCCTGTGATGGTTTCCATGGAATTTGCATCAAATCCCCGCCTCAGTTTTTGGTGTTCTATGCCTAAGCTTTTAGAGCCTTGCTCTCACACAAGTGCCTGGGTGCTCTTGTCCTGTGTGGTCAGCTATGAAGTTGAGTTCTCCATGGGCAGCTCCTGCTCCAGGTATTTCATATGGTATGTCCCTTTCTCTCCCGGCCAGGGAACAGCAAACTTAGCTGATAACAAACAGAAGCAAATATATTCATGTTCATTAACTCACTTAGCTAAGTAACCTCTAGATCACATGTGTCAAACACAAGGCCCTCGGGCCAAATCCGTCCCGCCAGGCCTTGCAATGTGGCCCGCACAGCACTGTCATCACTGCACTCTGCTGCGTTTCCATCACAATGACAGTTTATGACTGTTCAGTAAACCATTTGGCCCGTGATTTAGGCTGGATTTTAGATTTTGGCCCCTTCTCTGATTGAGTTCGACACCCCTACTCTAGATAAAAGAATTATGTCTTCTGGACATGATTCAACTCAAAAAATGGGGATTTAAAGATAGACATGTCAGACCACGTGTAAATTGATGGAAAGGAAATGTGGGACAGCTAGCTCCGTGATGGTCCTAAAGACCTCTTTGGGATTGGGGGAGCCCATTTTTTGGCTTTGCCATGGCCTGGTCCCTATGTTGTAATATGGAATCACCTCTGCTTCTGCCTGTACACTCACCACACAGGGACTTATTTTTTATTTGATGAGAATGACACCAGCGTGATTACATGTTACATCATTTGCCATCACTTTGCTAAAGGCCAGAGCCCTACGATGTGAAATAGCTGTAGCTCTGAGTGAGTTTGTAGAGCTTAAAGTGAATCTGAGGATTGTTCATTATCTCCTCATTGCTTATTATCGATATGTGGTGAATGCGGATAAATTAAAAGTCAATCTGGGTAATTTTGTACCTGTGCCAAAAAAGCAGTTTCTAAGGTTCATCAACATCAAAACATCTCTGTGCTGCTCACATTTATTGTCTTGATTTCACTACATTGCTCAGAACCCTACATCAAGTTGGTGCTGGTAAAAGTCACTGAAATTCACAATTCAATGCAAACGCAAATATTTCAGTATTTATTATCCCCTTCGCTATATTTTCCAATTCCATCTTTAATTTTAGTTCACAAATCCTATATAATAAAAGGTGAATATGCAATTGACCAAATGGCAGAATGACTGGTCACTATGATGCACACTGACCACCTGGGGGCAGATGCTCATTGCAGGAGCTGCCCTCTAGTGGTCAGTGCTCTCCCACAGGGGGAGCACTGCTCAGCCAGAAGCCGGGCTCACAGCTGGTGAGTGCAGCGGGGGTGGTGGTGGCGGGAGTCTCTCCCATCTCCGTGGCAGCACTAAAGATGTCCGACTGCTGATTTAGGCCACTCCCCAGTCATTTGGACACCCCCCAAGGACTCCCAGATTGCGAGAGGGTGCAGGCTGAGCTGAGGGACCCCCTCTACCCCCCAGTGCACACATTTTGTGCACTGGGCTTCTAGTGATTTTTATAATTGAGTGACATTTCTGCTGAGAACATTTTTTTTATAGGCCTCAACTTTTCAAATTCTTCCTTTCCATGTATACTTCCTATTGCATTTTATTGCTCAAAAGACGAATCCGGCAGCCATGTCTCCTCAGCAGCCTCCTTCTCATTGTGGAAGATTCGAACGATGCGTCCCTGGTTTCACTCTTTCTGCCTCAGACACTCCACCTTGGGTACTTCTTCCTGCAGCGTTCTGAAGGAGTTTCTCATCAATCAAATCCTGCCACTGACGCCCTGCCTCATGCTCACGTCAAGGACAAGAACAGCTGCTGCGGTGTTCTCAGTCTGAATAAAACCCACTCTGACCTTCAAGCAGCAGCATCCATCTCTGGCAACCCCCACGTTCCTTCCTGCCTCCTCCTCTGATTATATTCTACCCTCTGATTGTATTGTACAGACCTTACTCTATGGCCCGGGAATGCCACTGCTCTTAAATTTTACCATGTTCTTGCCACCAGGAAGGAACGGACCTGGAAGCTGATCCCCATGAGAATGTACGTTGGGCATTGTTAGTCCCCAAGAAAGAGAGGTGTACATTGCAAACTCTACTCCGTTTTAAGAGCGATCCTTTGGAGCGGGGATTTCTAAATTCAGCACTGACTGGTGGGAACTTCCACCGGAAGCTCTCTGTGGGGGAGGTGGGTATGGATTGAGGTGCAGGCCGAGGGAGTTGTTTATTTGTTTTTTTTTAGCAGCCCTGAGATCCCTCAGACACTCCATCTATACAAAAAGCCACATTGAATGTCCACCATTAATGTCACTTACCTATTACCATATGAATAAATAATACTATTGGCTATATTCATATTGATGATAATAATGAGAATTATGGTAATAATACTAAATGGCAGCTTACACTCACTGACTGCTTATACGTATCAAACACTGTTCTGAACGCTTTTGACATATATTTTTTTCTTTTATCCTCATAGCACCTCTCTGAATCAGATAATGTAATTATCCCCTTTTTAAAAAAATAAGGAAACTGAGGCACAAGGAGGTTAAGTAATCTGCATAAGGTCACACAGATAATACCGAAGTATTTTATTTACTGTTAGTGTCTGCTTAATAGTGGCCCCAGAAGTGGTACATTCCAACCAAGATAGCGACAGGAATATAAAAGGTATTTTTATCAGCCAGAGTATGAGAGGACAAGGAATCTTTCTACTTACTTTATTACTGCACCCCAGGGCCAAAAATAATGTCTGGAACAGAATGGTGTTTAGAAATGGTTTTGAATGGTCTTTTTAATTCACCAACGCAGCCCCGGGATGCAGGACAAAGGCTGACACAGAGTAAGTGCCCCGTGTTTTTGAATGAGTGACTATCTAACATACCTATTGCATTGCCTTGGACTTAGTAACATCTTGCTAAATATTTGTTCAATTACTACGTATTTTAAAATTTTTCAAAAATAATTTTTTATTTTAGTTCATTAAATGATTATTATCTTCCTTAAAAATTGCACAGAAGTTAACAAAATTAATTAGGTTGTTATCCTCTCTATTATTTTGATTTGTCTCCAAAATTAGATGGGTGGTATTTCTTTTTCTGAATCAACCAACACCTTTAGAATTTATTAATGAAATTATAGCTAAAAATGGTTGCATCAAAATCACTTGGAAATAGCAATATTATCAGGTGATATTAAAAGAATAAAAAAAGCTGCTTCAGTTGGAAAAAACAAAAACAAAAACTGGAGGTTCTAAAATAAGATAAACGTGCTTTCTGCCTAAAGGATGTTCCTAACATATTAGCTGTTTATTCCGTCACATGAACTTCACCATTTCTAGCCTTTTATTGGCTATGATGGTATTTCGGACATGAATTTACAGCAGCTGATTTAAAAATATTCAATGAGAAAAACTGAGATTAAAGTAATAAAATAAGTAACATATGTTTTATTCCTTAATTAAAAATCCTACTTATTCTGAGTAGTGAGTGTCTCAGGACATTCACCTTCTACTTCATAGTATTTCTTACTAAAGGAATCATAGAAGTGGAATAAACGTCGGCTGGCTTTGTTCTTCGCTGTGCGAAACAAGGAGGTTCAGTCCGTCCCATCGCTGAAATGCCTTTCCCGGAGACATGTCGCTCGGAGCATTTACCAAACCTACCCATTCACTCCGCGGAAAGAAGTTTATCTGGAGCTGCTAGATAGACGAAATAGCGTGATCTGGGACACCTCGATGCTCCTGAACGCCTTTGGAGAATTTGGTGCCATCGCCGAACCTGGTTTAATCCCAGTGTCTCGGGGTCTCGTTTAAAAGCTCTTCTGCAGGGAAATGAGCAAAGACGCCAGAGCACCCCGCAGTCCGGGGAGAGAGGGATCCTTGGGCCTTATATGTGTCTTACATGCAACACCGCGAACAGCAATGACCCAGAAAGAGGGAGGCCCGTTTTAATAAAATGCAAACGAAGGAGCAAAAGGAGCCAGGTGAACGTCCCCAGCACAGGCACTGTTCCACTGACACCGTTAGGCCCAGGTCATTGTTTTAAAACCCCAAAGAACACTATAGAATTGTGCACAGAAAAAATTAAAATTCTCCTCTCAACCCGCTTCCCCACCCCCTCCCCACCTCTGCCATCCCCACCTCTCCCATTCCACTTCCTTCTCCAACCTAGCAACTGTGTAGTTGGTCCTACATCCTTCTAGAACTTTTTCTATGCACATATTTCATACATTTCTCTTAGGCGATTTTATGCTACCTCATATGAAAGCTGTTCCCAAACACTTCTTAAGCCAAAACAGGAAGTGTTTTGGCAGAACTCAGAAACCAAGTCAGCCGAATAACTCAGAAACTCCCATAGTCTACCCGTCACTTTTCAAAAGAAGGCAGCAGCGAAATACGAGCAACATCACCGACAGCATTAAATTGTCAAAAAGAGCATTGCTTTTTCCCTACATAAACAAAATTCATCAGTATCTCCATGCTCAAGAATTGCATGGAGCAAGTTATTGTCACAAAAATCCATGTTAAGTGCTCACGACTAAAACCACCACAGAGAGTGTGGTATGGCCACGCCCTCAGGACCCCTGACAGCTGGGGACAGGATGACCTACTGTCGTCACTGGCCAAGTGACATAGACGCTATTAGATATGTATATGGTCTAATAAAGAGAAGGCGTTTCAGGTCATCGGTACTAATTTTCAAAGTCAGACTGGTCTTGCCGATTGATAATGACTTAGTACACAAGAGGGTACAGGGAAGGGCCATCTCCAGCAGTGGTTTTATTCAGCAACAACGTTCTCTCTCCTCCAAATCTGTGTGTCTGTCCCACGTCCCAGGCTGTCTTTCAGTGAAAGAACTGGCACAGTGGATGAGGGTGGCAATTCCCCACTTGAAGGTTACAGATAGAACCTTTTCTCACTAACTGTGTTCTAACATCGAGATTACGTGCAAATAAATCTGAGCTTCCCTGGACAATGCCTTGAGCACCGAGATTGGGGCTTGGATTTCCAAGATCCAATCACTTCTCTTCCTTGAGCTTTTGCCATGAACCAGTGAAACGGTAACAAGTCCTAAAAGATGAATACTGTCTGAAAGCCACTTTTTTTTTTAATATATTTTATTGATTTTTTACAGGAGGAAAGGAGAGGGATAGAGAGTTAGAAACATCGATGAGAGAGAATCATGGATCAGCTGCCTCTTGCACACCCCCTACTGGGGATGTGCCCGCAACCTAGGGGCATGCCCTTGACCAGAATCGAACCTGGGACCTTTCAGTCCGCAGGCCGACGCTCTATCCACTGAGCCACACCGGTTTTAGAAAGCATGAGACCGAGTCTTCCAGAGGCTGAATAACTTGAAAGCAAAACAACAATTGAGCAGAAAAGGTGAGACTCAAAACCACGTCTTTCTAGCTCCAAAGGCCGATCTTTTTACTGGGCTATTTTCCCACTATGTTATCGATAGTATAACAGTCTGCGTCCAAATTTCTCAACAAACTATTTGCAGATAGGTATTTGAATTAAATTTTTAGATGACTCATCTTGAACATTGTGTAGACTCCTTAGGACAAGTTTTTAATGTTAAAAGTGGGACTTAATAACACTCCAGGAAACCGAAACTCTCCTCCCTTCCTCTTCCCCTTAGCATCCCACAACCTTCCCCATGCTTTTACTCACCTGCTCGTCCATTAGCTGCTGGGCTCCTGGTGAGTAGCCAGCCCATCTTCTGGAGCCTGAATAACCATCACAGATGCTTCCATGTTGTTCAGAAAGTGGCTGCTCTTTTTTTTTTTTAATATATTTTATTGATTTTTTACAGAGAGGAAGGGAGAGAGATAGAGAGCTAGAAATGTCATGAGAGAAAAACATCGACCAGCTGCCTCTTGCACACCCCCTACTGGGGATGTGCCCGCAACTCGGGTACATGCCCTTGACCGGAATCTAACCTGGGACCTTTCAGTCCGCAGACCAAGGCTCTACCACTGAGCCAAACCGGTTTTGGCAGAAAGTGGCTGCTCTTAAAGGTGCCGCCTTATTAATTGAGGAACTGGCATCACAGAACAACTCTCCCCACAAACATTATGCTTCCAATGAGCTTCTGCATCGCCTTACTGCAAACCACACCCAGCAGTCATTTGCAATTCCAATTAAAGCCAGGGTAGGGAAGAGGAAAAAGGAAATAATGGCTCTAAGACTTGGCAGACCATGTTGTTAAGTACAAACTTTCTGATTTTCCACAGAACCAAGAGTCACACTGAGTCATAAAAGCCCAGCAACCGTGGATGGCTTAGGGGTCGCTCCTGAGCGGATCTTCCCCTTGGTACTGAAATCTCTCCTATTTTTAAATGACCAAGAAAAACAAAGCAAAACACAACACAGAAAGGCTCATTGACCTTCTTTTTTCTCACGCTCCATCCTCTTTCGCACAAACTTTCCAAAGTGCTGCCTGGATTGCACTCCTGCTCCCTCCCGCTCCTCCTCGCTCCCCCAGTTGGAGTCAGGCTCCAGAATGCCAGGACTTCTTCACGCTCAGGTGATGGGGCTTCCCCGCCTTGCATGGAGGGCCACTGCCTCCCTTTAGAGATGCCTCTCCTTGGCTGCCTTGACACCTGCAGTGTCCTGGCTGAATGTCCGGGTGCCTGCATTTCCGGTCACGGAGAGCCTCTTGGGAACACGAGCTCGCAGGAGCGAAGCCGGAGGAGCTGGCGGCTGCCGGGCTTCAGCCCCGTCCCCGGCCAGGCTCTCCGGGCACACCGCCCTGCAACTGCAGCTCAGCCTGCGGCTCCGCACCCGGGATCTCCCCTGTGGTCTCCACGGCTTCTCTCTCATCGTTCTCAACTCTGTCCACCCCACTGCACTACTCCACCCCGGACAGCCCCTTTTTTTTCTCCAAAGCCACAGCGTCACCTTCCCAACAAGTTTCCACACTCCCCGCTGCCCTCTCCCCGCTGTCCTCTCCCCGCCCAGCCTCCAAATGCAGCCGGAGTCCTCTTTCCAAAAAGTGAATCTGATCATGCCGGTCATCCCCGTCCTCTTCTGCGTCCTCCGCACACATTACACCCAGCCCGGCCCGAGGCCTCACTGCCCTCAGCAGTCCCAGCCCCCTTACCTGCCAGGGGCCTCTCCGTCAGAGGAGCTGTGCCAGCCCACAGCGCCCCCTGTTCCGGGCTCCATGCCCTCCATGCCAGCCTCTGGCAGGACATCCCTCAGCAGCAGCTCTCCTGCCAGCACCCTCTGGTGCCCGCTGACTCCTGGGAGTGGCTCTTGACCTCTGCTTATGCACATTGCCACCAGCACAGAGGCTGGGGCTGCACCCACGTATGGCTTCCTAGCCCGGGGCCAGGGCTGAGGGCAGGCCGCTGAGGGCCTCCTGGGCCTGAGCCCAGGTGATGCGGCCAATGCAGCTGGGCGCACACTCCCAGGCCCAGCTCATCCCCGTGCTGGTAGAATTCACTTCCTGTGGTGGGAGGGTTGAGGTGCTCCTTTGCTTGTTGTTGTTGTTGTTGTTGTTGTTGTTGTTGCCTGTCATCAGGAAAAGAATGGATAGACAAATCGCGCATGTGCATCCAGTTGAACACAGCTCAGCAGCACAGGCAGTGAACTGTGAGGACCCACAGTGCTTGCAACTCCAACTAGTTATACTGAGGAAAAATAGCCAGACCAAAAATAAAATAAAGAAAGCATCCACACTGTACGGTTCCATGTACACAAATGCATGTGAACAAGTAGAAGGCGCATTCTCTCGGCAGAAAGCAGGTGGCATGGGGAGGAGTTGCAGAAAGGCACAAGGAAACGGGAGAGATGGATGGGCTTGTACCACTTGTAAGCTCTGACCTGGTGCAGTGTGTTGTGTGTTGATTACACCGCAACGAAGGGGAGGAGGAAGGAGAGCAGCAATGGCCACAGTGTCCCTTATTGGCCCCGTTACTTTGCTTGCTCTCACCTGACCATGATGGGTCCTGGGACATCTCCTGACTGCTTGCTGGGTCTCAGCCCCTGAGACATGGTCTTGGAGACCCCAAGGTGTCAGATGACCAGCTTTGTATGACATCCCAGCCAGGGCACTGACCAGCATGGAGCCTGAAGACAAAGTGGAGAATGGATGCAAATGTTCGGAACCCGTCCCTGCACTCCCATCTCCACCAGAGGGAGCCTCCTGTGCCGGCTTCCAGACCAGATGACACTGGAGACAAACAGAACGTGTGCATGAAACTGTCAGTGGGACCTAGGTCACGTGTCACCTCTGTCACAGAGCAACCAACAAATCCATCTTACCTAACCCCGTGGTCGGCAAACTGTGGCTAGAGCCACAGGCGGCTCTTTGGCCCCTTGAGTGTGGCTCTTCCACAAAATGCCACGGCCTGGGCGAGTCTATGTTGAAGAAGTGGCGTTAGAAGAAGTTTAAGTTTAAAAAATGTGGCTCTCCAAAGAAATTTCAATCATACTGTTGCTATTTGGCTCTGTGGACTGATGAATTTGCCAACCACTGACCTAAGCTAAGGCTTTTCCAAGTATGTGCCCGGTAGATTAATCTTAACTGGAGTCAAAGTCACATATGTTCTGCAACCCCTGAGAAGAACAGAAATAGAAAGGTTAAAATGTCACTGCAGCAGTGTAGCTGGTTCCAGTCCCTGCCCTCACCTTGCTCCCACATTACTGGTCAGGCAGCACCCCACTCTGGGCACATCCCCTGGAGCTCGCGTCACTGCTCTCTCTGTTAGAGATGCATTCCTGTAACTCCCTGGGGTGTGGGGAAGACTCCCTAATCCCTACAACTGGTTAACTCCTGTGACAGCCAGACAGGGCCGCCACGCATCCCAGTTAGACTGGTGCAACTTCCCTTGAACCCGGAGCAAACGGACCTCCCTCCAGGCAGAAACACGGGTTTCTGTCTCCGGCAGGAATGGAAGCACGTGAGCACCACAGCGGGGACACAGTTAGCTACTGGCCAGCTCGGCCATTATCAGGAATCAGGAAAGTGGGGAAGGAAGGACATGCCTGGTGCCAGGCCCACGTTTTCCCCTGAAAGCATCGCCCCGCGGAGATGGGCACCCAGGCTCGGGCCAGGCCGCTGGGCCTGGTGGGGAGGACGCGGCCTCCGGCTGGAGGGGACCCGCAGAGGGAGAGGACACAGGGGGCAGCTGGGGGAGAGCCCGTGTTCCAATGAAAAGGCCGAGAACACTGCCCCGGGGCCCGGCCATTGCTCACGGGGGCTGTTCAGTGCGGAGCGGAAGAGGGGGGACTGTGTGGCATTCTGAAGCAGCGGGAGGGGAGAGGAAGGCTATTTTGGGAGAATAGGAAGTCTGGTGCCAAGTCTTAGAGCAGCCGCTGCCTGAAAGATTGCCGCCTTCCCCATGTAGTCCGTGACCTAGAAAACGAGGCAGGGCTGCCCCGCTCTGGGCTGTTTGATCAGAGTAACATCCTGCAGAGTCCAAGACGCTAAAGGGGGAACGCAGAAGCATTAAACGATGAAAGGAATGGCATCAAGAAGGCGCGGGCAGTTAGGGCTGGGGACCTTTCCAGGTGACACAGTACAGCTTCCTCCATGCAAACGGGACCGGCAAAGGCGCAGGGAGTCCACTCCCCGCTGAAGAGCACACAGCGGCCAGGCTGGCGGGACTCCGTGGCTGAGCGTCAACCCTTGAACCAGGAGGTCACGGTTCAGTTCCCCGTCAGGGCTCATGCCCAGGTTGGGGGATGCATGCCCAGGTTGCGGGCTCGATCCCCATTTGGGGACATGCAGGAGGCAGCCAATGGATGTTTCTCTCTCTTCCTTTCTCTCCCTTCCTCCCTCTGAAATCAACAAAAAGGTGTGTGTGTGTGTGTGTGTGTGTGTGTGTGTGTGTGTGTGTGTTTTAAAGTGCGTAACAGAAAACCGTTACAATCATGAGTTTCTACAAATGATTTCAAAGTTCGAAACACAGGAGACTGTCAATAAATGCTTGCTGAGTGAAAATATAAGTAAGTGCTCTAGCCTTTTCAAAGTCTGCATACTGATTGAAATTTTAAAAATACATAATGCCCATGATGGATTGATTTCCTAACCGTCACTGTAGGTCATATGGCCAAGATCAGGGCCTCGGCGTCTAAGGGCCAGAGAGTCCGGTGGTGGTTAATTTTCTGCTTGTTTCACCGGAGCTTGGATTTACAAGACGGCTATGAGCATCTCTCCTGCTGTTAATACCCAGGCTTTGCATGGAAATGAGAGCACTTTTTTTTTATATAATGGTGAGAATCTTGATCTGAAAAAAAAATGTTTTCCAACATTTTACAGAGTGACTAGAACCTGAGAAAGTTGTCACACTGATTTGTTAAAATGCTTGTGGAGAGTTATAAACAGGGTAGCACAGTGGCTAAAAGGGTGGCTTTGGAGTGTAGGCATCTGGCATTCGCTAATTGTATGCCCTCGAACAATCATCCACTTCACTATGCCACAGTTCACTGCTCAATACATCTGTGATAGCAATACTAACCTCGTATGCATACTGTGAGAATTAAGTTATACATGCTCACAAAATTCTCATCATAAACTCCTGGCTCTTTCTAAGCTCTTCTTATTAAATAATGGATGAGCGTTGGGAAGCTAAATTACTATGTAAGTCTGGGCCCAGTATCATATTAATCAAAAACTACTTGACTCAAAACTTGTGATGATATGCAAAAGGAAAACAAGATCTAGATCCTTTTCACTGCACATTTTTTTTCTAATTAGAATAATTTGCTCAGTGAACACACACATCATTTTCACCTAGAATCTAGTGGTCGGCAAACTCATCAGTCCAGAGCCAAATATCAACAGCACAACAATTGAAGTTTCTTTGGAGAGCCAAATTTTTTGAACTTAAACTTCTTCTAATGCCACCTCTTCAACATAGACTCGCCCAGGCCGTGGCATTTTGTGGAAGAGCCACACTCAAGGGGCCAAAAAGCTGCATGTGGCTCTTGAGCCGCAGTTTGCCGACCTCGGTTCTAGACAGTCCATGTGAAGCCAGTCAATGGTGCTCACTTTTCAAGTAAAACTTCTCGGCCTGTCCTCCTTTCTCTGGCTGGTCGTTTTTGCCACAAGCACAGCCACGCAGAAATCCTATATTGCCAGAAGTTAGTTTTAGACATGATTTTGCCAACAATTTTATTTTACTGATGAGAAGATTGATGTCCAGAGAGGTTAACAGGTTTCCTTAATGTTTTTTATTTGGTTCACAACTACCTTTTGGTTCCCAACCCAACAGTCACTGAAGGGCAGTAACGCGTCAGAATAACCCGTGTTAGTGCTATCTTGAGCTCCATTGTGCTGAACTCCCAAATGTTCCTACTTACTTTTCTGCTGAGGGAGGTTTCTTGCAACTTAACAATTGGAAATTCATTACAGCAGTAATTCCTGCTAGCATTTAAAATGTCCTCATACAGCCAACATTTATAAATAGCTACCTTGTGGGCACATAAAAAGATATAAATTATTCTAGGCAATTGAAATTTAAAATTAAACCATTCTAACCTTGATTTGTTTAAAAAGTAAAGACACTCCTATACTGACAGCATAGCAAAATAAAATTAAGTTGATGCTGCAGCCCTCGGCTAAATTTATCTAATTGATTGACATGACAAAGTCACTAAAAGATAAGAGACAAGAATGATTTTTAAGGTAATTGGGTCTGGCCACATCACCTCCTCTTGGAGAAGCCAAACCCACAATGCCTTGCATTATTTGTTTGTTTCTTCACTGATCAAGAGATTAAAAAGGAACTGATATGATTTCTATTGACAAGATTTCTAGAAACTCACATCTCTGTGTTCCCTGGAGCGCTGAGGATAATAGCTGGAAGAACTCCTCAAAGGACGGAAATGTAAGTGGTGATGCCAATCGGCCTTGTTGGGGAGAGAAGGAGGCAGGCGAGAGGAGTCCGGTTCTCGTCAGAGACATGGAGCGGCTAGTCGGAGGCATTCAGACACTCTTCCTGGGCTATTGTCGCAGAGGCAGGCGTCAGCAGAGAAGTCAGTGGACATGAGTGACAGGGGCAGGAGCGTCGGAGAAAGGGCCTCGGTGGAGGGACAGTGCCGGTGCCAAAGGCTCACAGGGACGTGGCACAGCACTAATTCTGGCGTACAGCTGTGGATGGGCGCATGGGTAATGGGTTAAGGCGTGGTCGGCAAACTGCAGCTCTCGAGCCACATGCGGCTCTTTGGCCCCTCGAGTGTGGCTCTTCCACAAAATGCCACGGCCTGGGCGAGTCTATGTTGAAGAAGTGGCCTTAGAAGAAGTTTGAGTTTAAAAAATGTGGCTCTCCAAAGAAATGTCCATCCCAACCACAGGGTTAAGGGAAACAACAAATAACTTTAGTTGAATTAAGAGACACAACCTGCATTTGTAGAACAAGAGCGGGAACGGGGGCGGGGCTTCACCAGCCTATTGGTTTTGCGCTGCGCTGAGGGCTGGCCAGTGTCACGCTTGCCTGCAGCTGTGGTAGTGAGTGAGCAGCAGCCTCCAGCAGCACCCAGACGTGGAGGCCGGAGGGAGCCAGGGGCAGCTCTGACTTGGAGAGAACTGATGTGATTGGACAGGGAGGCAGGAGCCCCAGGAAGTGCCTCTTCCAGGTGAGGGTGGTAAGAGCAATAGTGAGACCGAAAAATCCCAAATGAAATGGCGATGCCAGATGAGAGACTAACATTGGGGAAGCGTGCAGGAACCCCAGAATCTAAGGTGATGTGTTAGCATCTGAAAGGCCCCTTTATTTATTTTTAATATATTTCCATTGATTTCAAAGAGGAAGGGAGAGGCAGAGAGAGGAAGAGAGGAACATCCATGATGAGAGAGAATCCTTGATAGGCTGCCTCCTGCATGCCCCACACTGGGGATCAAGCCCAAAATCTGGGCATGTGCCCTTGACTGCAATGGAACCCTGGATCCTTCGGTCTGCAGGCTGACGCTCTGTCCACTGAGCCAAACCGGCTAGGGCTGTAAGGGCCCTTTAAAAGAAAGAATGATATTAAGATTCATCAATGTCCTCAAGAGAAATAGAGCATTATTAGATTGTCCAAATATGTCTGAGAGAGACAGCAGAATGATACACTGATGATAAGAGCATGTTGATAAAGGCTTATGGCAAAGGCCACGGAAGAGAGACTCTGTGGATACTTTGGAGGAGAAAACCTTCCGTGTGCAGACAGAGCCCCCACATAAGTTCCCTCACCCGGCAGAGCAGCGGCTCTGGAACAATCGCACTGGAGAAGGAGGTGGACTGCACAAAGCTGCTTCTTACAATGCTTCCGGCTTAAGAAGATGGATGGCTGGTCCAGTTTCGGACAGAGGGCCATTATTCAGAAATGCATATTTGATGAAATGAAGATTAAATTGGTAATAATTAGAGACCTGGTTTTATAACATAGAAACAGATTTGAGGTCAGGCATATTCAAGAAGAAGAAAAAATGGGGACCCATTACAGGGAGTTGTTTTTCTTGGGTTTGGGGCCTTTGGAGATGTTCAGCCAAACGCCCTAATTCAGGAGAAAACTCGTGCTTTTCTTAAAATACACTTTGCTCCAGAGTCTAGCCAAACGGAAGTTTTTCTCCGGGGATTACAATGGCAAGGATAGTGGAAACAGTCAGTCCAGCGATTCCCTCTCCAGGGCAAATACCCTGTTTTTTAAAGGTCCCTTACAGCCCTAGCTGGTTTGGCTCGGTGGACAGAACGTCAGCCTGCGGACTGAAGGGTCCCGGGTTCGATTCCAGTCAAGGGCACCTGCCTGGGTTTCAGGCTCGATCCCCAGTGTGAGGCATGCGAGAGGCAGCTAATCAAGGATTCTCTCTCATCATGGGTGTTTTTCTCTCTCTCTGCCTCTCCCTTCTTCTTTGAAATCAATGAAGATATATTAAAAATAAATAAAGGGACCTTACAGGAAACAGGGTGATGTCTAACACATCACACTTATTCTGGACTCCGTGAGTCTTCCCACCTCCCAGGAGAGTGCCTTGACCCATGTGTAAGTGTCTATGTTTCTATATATATATATGTTATATATGTTTGTGTGTGTGTGTGTGTGTGTGTGTGTGTGTGTGGTATGTGTGGTGTGTGTGTGTGTGTTGTGTGTGGTGTGTATGTGTGTATGTGTGTATGTGTGTGTTGTGTGTGTGGGTGTGTGTGTAGGGGGTGTGGGTGTATGTGTGTGTGGTGTGTGTGGTGTGTATGTGTGTATGTGTGTGTTGTTGTGTGTGTATGTGTGTGTTGTGTGTGTGTGGTGTGTGGGTGTATGTGTGTGTGGTGTGTGGGTGTGGGTGTGGGGGTGTATGTGTGTGTGTGTTGTGTGTGGTGTGTGTATGTGTGTTGTTGTGTGTGTGTGTGGTGTGTGTTGTTGTGTGTGTGTGTGTGTGTGGTGTGTGTGTATGTGTGTGTGTGTGTTGTGTGTGTGTGTGGTGTGTGTGTGGTGTATATGTGTGTGTGTGGTGTATCACCACGCTGTTTGTTAATTCAGGTCAGGTCAACCAGCTCTGATTTCAACCAGAAAGGGGAGCTCATGCTGAGGACGCAAAGCTTGGGGATTTCAAGAGCTGTCCAGTTTCCTTCAGTCACTGTGATGGCCTGAGACGCAGGGGGGCGGTAGCCCTGTGGTCATCGTCATAGGCTCGTGTGTGATGGGCGTCGTCCTGAAGTCTGCCGTGGGACAGCGCGCCTTCCAGGACAGGCTCGCAGCGGTTCCAATGGCGCTGGGAGAGGAAGCGTCACTCCAGGGCCACCCCCAAGGGGACATCCTGCTGTCATACGTGTAGGTCCTGGAGGAGCCGTGCTCCTTAGAAGGGATGTGGAGGGGAGACACAGCGGGGGCGGGCTGTTTCACCCTTCCAGCTTTGGCTCTGGGGTCTCTGGTCAAAACTGGAGGACAGTCCAAGCACTCTATGCTCTGTGCCATAAACCCAGGCCCCCCCCCTGGCCGCGGTGACCTGGGCAAGGTGAGCAGCAGGCGCCTCCCACGTACATGGGCAGAGCCATCAGATGACGGTGAGAAGGCGCACTCTGGGGCAGTGCACCAAAGCTCATGACACTGGGATTCTCTGGGGTCCTCCGAGGGGCCGTCATGGTGGAGATGAGGGCATTGACCCTCGGAACAAACACCAAGTTCAACCCTCAGATGCAAACACCATCTTCTAGACTCCTACATTCACACCCTGGCCCACAAGGCAATCCTGCCTCCTCCCCGCTCCACACGCTGTTTAAAATCTTCATTCTTCTCCCGCAGGAAGAACATTTATTTCCCAGGATACTCAGCATTCCAGGGAGTCGCAGTGATAGAAATTCAGTCACGTGTTCCCAGGAAAGTGCCTCGTACCATGTTGGTGTTCTACATTTTTCTTCCTTCTTCTCCTCCTTTCTCTAGCGCCCTCCCTCCTCTATCTCCTACCTAACACACCGGGTTCTTAAACTGCCATCACGTGTGTGTGCTTCTGTAAAACACGAGGCCGTGGCTCCAGCCCAGAGAGTAACTCAGAACAGGCGGAGAGCCCTCATCCTGCAGCCCAGGGTGCGACCGCTCAGTCATTGCTGAGCCCCATCCCTCCCCCCCGGTGCTGGGGTAACGCACACACTTACACCTGGGAAAGGAGGCCTCTAGGCCTCTGGTCGGCAAACTGCAGCTCTCGAGCCACATGCGGCTCTTTGGCCCCTGGAGTGTGGCTCTTCCACAAAATAGCACAGCCTGGGTGAGTCTATGTTGAAGAAGTGGCCTTAGAAGAAGTTTAAGTTTTAAAATGTGGCTCTCCAGAGAGATTTCCATCGTTGTGCTGTTGATACTTGGCTCTGTGGACGGATGAGTTTGCCGACCATGGGCCGAGGCTTTAGAGCACATGGAGCTGTTCCCAAGCACACTGGGTCTCTCCCAAGGTCTCCCCGAGGCTGGCGCTAACACGGCCCCTCACTCCACGAAGGACAGCCTTCACACCACGTCCCACTCACTTCGTTTCTCCCAAATGTTTGTTCTGCATCCTTGTGTCTCCACTTGCGTTGTTGTTTTTTCCTCCTGACTCCTCTGCCAAGCTCGGATTTATGATCCCATAACCTTGCAGACAGAGCCCATTGGAGACACAGTGAATTCCTCCTCCCGCCTTTGTCATGGTGCCCCACACTCCCCCCCTCTGGGGGGGCTCTCCCACCACGGGCAGAGCCGGGAAGGCCTCCATCCTGGGCCTGGAAGTCCTCAGCAAACACACACCGCTGAGCCCGTCCCCCGGAGGCGGGTCTGACAGCCCCCAGTCCCGCGGAGAGAGGGACGCTTTCGGCACCGGCCTTTATGGGCTCCAGACGGAGACCTGCCGCTCTCAGGCTCGGCCCAAGAAAGGCCCCATTGCACGTCAGCCTGGAAGGACAATGGGAACAAACGCTGGTTTATAACGAGATGCACACAGACAATACATTCTAAGCTCAGGGGGAAACAAAGTGCATCAGCCGCCACAAGACATTCTTCTGCCAATGCCACCGAGGAACAAGGGACAGACACTCCTGGCGTCAGAGAAATGCAGCCGCCGGCCCGGAAGCAGCTCACGGACCGATGTGCTCAGACGCCCCGTCTGACAAAGGAGCGGGTCCCGGGTCCCGGGTCCCTGGCATCACCCATGCCGCGCCGGCCAAGGCCAGTGAGCACCTGTGAGGGGGCACCTGCGCCTCCCGCCTCTGTTTACGGGACCATCATGTTCTGATGTGCTGATGTTCTCATCGCAGCTTCTAGATTAGATGGAATCTCCCACTGCACACGGGAAGATGTGAACGCCGGGCTAGGTGCTGTCCTTTATTGGCCAGAGAGTCCACTGCAGATTTCAAGTGATCTTCATAAAATACTAACCCTCCAGCTTTCTACTAACCCTAAAGCGGTGTCGGTAAAACAGAAGGTGAAGGCAGACTCAGTCAGGTGAGCTTTGCCTTTGCATTCTTCAGACTGTTTCCTGAGACCAGCGAGGAGGAAGCGGGGTGCAGGAATAAGGGGGTGGCATTACACGGAGTTTGGAGGTCACGGACAGGAAGGTCTACATTCCAGGGCAGCCGATGGGCTGTGGGGAGGAGCAGATGGGGTGGAAGGGGAGGAGAGATGAAAGGAGAACCCAGAAGTAAGATGTGAAGACAAAGCTAGAACAACTAGGCAGTAACTCATCTCCATTCTAAGTCCAGATGCTTATTCGCATGGGAAAGTCTTGCAGGAATTTTATTTTGGGTCAGACCAGCAGTTGAGGCCATATTTCTTTCTTCCAAAACACAACCATCGGTTCACTTACGGATCCTCCAGCCATGTGGGCACGTGGCCAGGCGGGTTTCATTTAGTCGCGTAGGCTGTGTGCTGCAGCTTCCTGCAGGCGGATAAGTCAGAGGCACCGGACTTAGGTCAGTGACTTACAATGAATTCCTCCTCGTGGTTTCAGCGAAGGACCTTGCAAAGTGGGTTGTGCATTTGAGAACTAAAATGAATGGAACGTGTCTCTCAGTGGGGCCTGAGTTTGGTGATGAAGATCAGTCCATTATGGCGACTCCACACTGACTCAAGAATGGATGGCTGCCAGATAAGTTCCCAGAAATGGGTTGAATGCACCTCAGCGCTGAGATAGCAGATAGCTGCTGTTTCACTAACGAGCTGGTCCCGGGAAACCAAGGAGCTCCCCAAAGACCCCAAAACTAACAGAGCAGGCGCGTGGCTTTCACCGAGGGAGGCCATTCAGGTCATTAATAATAGCAGGAAATGACTAACGGTTCTGTCTCTATGAAATAGCAGACACGGTAGAGTAGGACCTGAACTGCATGGTATAGTGTCTCTTTCAAGGGTTTTTATGCTCCAAGTGAGAAATGGAGCCCTCACCATGCGAGAGGAACATACACTCAGAACTGTCACCAGTTCACGGAGAACGGCATTGGGAAACACATCTTGAAAGTGACACGGCTATGATTGGTGAGAAAAGTCTCAGATTCGTTGCAGGCAGTTTTTCCTTAAATGTGTTTAAGCCTCGTCGTTTTGTTTTTACAGAAGTGCTGTTGTTTTTAAAAGGTCTCAGAGAGGAGGTGTTTAAACAGCAACTTTCCAAATTCCAGCGAAGTTGGATTCAAACACCATTTTATCTGAAACTGAAGTCAGCATACAAATGTCTCATTTTTGCCTCATTCCATGGGGAACCTGAGATAGTAGCGGGATCCTGTGTTTCTTGATGTTTTAAATTATAAACATTTGCAAATACTAAAGTTTTTCAAAGTATAATAATAACTATATGATGGAAATGAGAAAGAAAAACCTTCTTCTCCTGAAAATGGCAGCTTTAACTTATTTGAAACGATTTTTTTAGCACACATATGATGTTTATTGACAGGAAAATTGGGGGGTGGGGGATTCTTGGGGTGGGAGACAAACCAGAGCAAAAAAACAGAGGCTCTCTCTCTTCCTAAGAGAATCGTTTCTTCAGGACACATTTCATATTGTAAATACATATTTCCAGCCCATTTCCTGGTATTGGTATAGTTATAATACAGAAGAAACCCATTCTCCAGATTGTAAAACAAAGCACTCAGGCAATGAATCAAAATCCTGCACTATAACTCTGTCCTTATGGAGTAAACTCCCACCTCTCCGTCCTCCTTTCTGTGCCACATTAAGTAAGTTCTCAGTGGAGAAAATAACCGTCTGAGGATTTACTGAGCTGCAGAAAGGAAATCTGAGAGCCCCAGGCGGTGGCTTGGTTGGTTGGAGCACTGTCCAGTACACCGAAAGGTTGCGGGTTAGACCCAAGGTCAGGGCTCGTACTGGAAGGCAATAGATCCATGTTTCTCTCTCCTCTCCTCTTCTCTGTCTCTCTCTCTCTCTCTCTCTCCCTCCCTCCCTCCCTCCCTCCCTCCCTCCCTCCCTCCCTCCCTCCCTTCCACTTTCTCTAAAAATCAATGGGAAAAAATATTCTGTAATGAGAATTAACAACAGAAATAAAAACTCCAATGGAGACAAGAAGGTTTCCTGACAGGTTCCTGGATTTTGTCACGCTCTAGCAGAGGAAGGTAAAATTGCTCCTCTGGAGCCCTGGCCCCATTAAAGGGAGTCCCCACGGCCTGGGGCAGATCTGGTTGGAGAGTGTGTTCCATGTCAAGCAGCACGGGCCCAGGACAACACGGGACAATTCCCACTGCAGCTACTCCGTCAGGCCTGTGCGCAGCGCCCAGCCAGTTCCTCCCAGTCCTCTCGGTGGAGGCGGGCACACTGTCCGGTGCGGGACACACTGCTCTTCCCCAAGTCCAGGGCCAAGGGCTAGAAGACACATCTAGTCCCGTGGATTCCAAACATTTTGAGCACAAAATCTCTTTTTCATCAAGTGACGTCTTTCCCCAGACTCTCTCTGACAGACGGTCTGGAAGTGGCTCTGTCTTGGTTGAGAAGGGAAGGAGAAGTCTACCCGCCAGTCTCCCCGTTTCCCTGGGACCCTGGTCACAGGTCACACCAGGCAGGGAGCCCTGGGAGAGGGCTCGCAGAGAGCATCTCCTCTTTCCTCCTACCGGCAAGGAT
Organism: Pipistrellus kuhlii; assembly: GCF_014108245.1. Taxonomy (NCBI): domain Eukaryota; kingdom Metazoa; phylum Chordata; class Mammalia; order Chiroptera; family Vespertilionidae; genus Pipistrellus; species Pipistrellus kuhlii. Next base: position 2,580,410 of record NW_023425540.1, read on the forward strand.
TGTCCGCTTTCCTCCTGTTCTCAGAGTCCTTGCCGTTTCCTAGGACGGGCAAGCTTTCCGCCATCCCAGCAGGCAGTGCTGTGCACCCGCCATTTCACCCGGGAGAAGCTGGACGCTCACAGGCACGGTGGTTTGTTGCAGCGTGTGATCATTTTATGGGCTCCCCGCCGAGCAGGTGACATCCAATCATCAGCCTCAGCGTGACGTAGGAGGCTGTCAGAGAGGCCTGTGAGCTCTGAATGCTAACCCTGCTGCCATCCGCTCTCTTTGCAAAAATGGGTGCATTCTGAGACACTTGTCATCATCCTCTTAATGGTTCCTTTGCCTGCTCCCCCCTCCCAACTGTCAAAGCCGTGCACAGACACGTGCCCATGGCAGTCTGGGGAGATATGTGCAGGGCAACGGGTCATGAACAACTCAGGCCAGGAATGCCAGATTCATTCCTACACACACACACACACAAGCACATTCATACACATACAGATATACATATACACACATGCACATACAGATATACATATATATACACACAAGCACATATAGATATACACACACAAGCACATTCATACACATACAGATATACATATATACACACACATGCACCTATAGATATACATATACATACACATATGCACATTCATACACATACAGATGTACATATACACACATGCACGTATAGATATACATATATATACACACAAACACACATGCACATATAGATATACATACACACACACACACACACACACGCCAGACTTGGCCTCGAGAAGCTTTTGTTTTGTGTGAGTGATGCTTTCCAAAGGTTCCCTTGGTTCAAAAGTACAATCATAATGCATTTTTAAATCAGAAATATATATGTGTGTGTGTGTATACATATATACACATTTATGTTTGTATATGTATGTGTATATACAGTATATATATTGAGTGGCCAGATTATTATGATCTCTGAACGCATAATAATCTGGCCACTCAGTGCATGAATCCGTGCATGGGTGGGGTCCGGCCACCATGGCCAAGGGGAGGGGACATGGGCAGTTGGCCAGCCCTCCTGCTGGTCGAATTCCTGGTGGAGGGGACATTTACATATTAGCCTTTTATTGTATAGGATATACACTGAGTGGCCAGATTATTATGCATTTAGAGATCATAATAGTCTGGCCACTCAGTGTATGTGAGTGTGTGTGTGTGTGTGTGTGTGTGTGTGTATGACATGCCACTGTATTAGAAATGCAACTTATTCATTTCTTGGAAAGAAAAAAATTAACTGTATATAAAACCATACACAATTTTAACCTTTCTTCTTAAATGCATTGTAAATAATACATTTTAAATATACTACAAAGAATATCTTGTTGTGGGAACTAAAAGAAAGACAGAAGGAAAGAAGAAGCCACCAAATAAAAGTGGGAGTGGGGAAATTGCATGGATAAAGACTTCTCTGAATGCAAGCATTTCCTTCGCGCCTACCCTCTGTCTTGATAAGACCGCCCCAGCCCTCAGAAAGTGAGTGCTCCTGCAGCTGGGGGTTTATGAGCTCCATCTCCATGACAGCCTTCGAGGCAGCGAGCCTTCGGTGTCTGTCTTCACGATAGTGAAAGTTCCTGCGGCAGGTACAGCCTCGGCATCTGCAGGCCTGACAGAAACACCAGCCGTGGAAGGGGGCACTGCGTGCAGAACAGAAAGTCCCATTATGAGGACAGAGCCAGGCGAGCACTGACACACACCAGGATCCCGCTGGCATTCGGGATTAGCGTAATGTGGAAAAACAGTGAGGCAACAGGGAAAAACAGGTTTTCTCCAACCTACATCCTCGAGAAACACGCGCCTGGAAAATGTACAGTACCTGTTTCACGTTCCCAAACCGAAAACGCCTCGTGCGGTTTTACTGCAAACACCGTGCTCGCGTGTTAACGGGGCGCTGGTCTGCCCGGGGAACGGCCCGTCGGGGACCGAGGAAGAGCAGCAGCCACGGAGCCGGCGGCCTCGGTGGAGCTGCCACAGCCCCGAGGAGAGGACGCCTGCTCCGTCACGGCCTCACTGAGCCCGGCCCCTGGACCACCTCCCCGGAGCCCGCAGCAAGGTCACAGGGAAGCCTCTGAGCTCGGAGCCGTCCTCCCATCCCAGCTCCGTGGTCCCAGCCCCGGGGCCTGGAGCCAGCCCGGGAGCCGCCTCGTCGCCTCTGGGAGCTGCGATGCTGCGATGCTGGCCCAGGAGCAGAGGGGAGGCCCAGGATGCGTCTGTTCTGAGATGCCCGGTGCCATCTGCACCGGCTGATCATCAGTTCAGCGACGCGCTGGTTTGCACACACGTCCCTGGATTCCCACAGAATCCGTCAGGGTCGCAGCCAAGGCATCGCGCATGGAGGGGTTTGATGATGCAAACGCTGGCTCTCCCCCTCCAGCTGCAGAGAGGACCGGCCACAGCCTCTGAGGACACGGAGGCCGGGGGAGACCTGCCTGGGCCCGTCTCTGTGCTTCCCATTTGCTTCCCTTAGACCACATGTGTCAAACACAAGGCCCGCAGGCCAAATCCGTCCCGCCAGGCCTTGCAATGTGGCCCGCACCGCGCTGTCATCACTGCACTCCGCTCATTGTGATGGAAATGCAGCGGAGTGCAGTGATGACAGCGCGGTGCGGGCCACATTGCAAGGCCTGGCGGGACGGATTTGGCCCGCGGGCCTTGTGTTTGACACATGTGCCTTAGACACTGCTGGCCCTCCTGGCTCCCAGGCTCTTGTCTTTGCTGAATGCTTCCCACCGCCCCTCCGCCCCCGAGGTCTGTGTGTGCGGGTGTCTGGGCCAGCGCCTGCCATCTTCTTTATTCTCCAGGCATCCCGCATGAGGCTGCCATTTCGTCAGGTAACTCTCTACATGCATTTCTGCTCCCAGCTTGCTAACAGCGCCTGGGCTTTGCCACCCATTTCTCTCTCGTGAACACGCCGGTCAGCGCCCTGAGCTCCTCGCACAGACATGGTCCTCCGTCCGCACAGCATCACCGTCTGAGGCAATCCTGCTGGCTTCCTGGCAGCAGCGGCCTCTGGGGAAGCAGCCCAGGAACCGGACCTGCGGTGCCAGTGTCCCACCCAGCTCCGAGGGACCAGCCCCGTCTTTCCATCTCGCACTCCCCCTCCTGGGCCTGCGGGTAACACTACACTGCCGTGCACCAAGGGCTGTCCCGTTTGAGCTATTTGTAATCCACCGCTGCGCTGTGTGGCCATAAAAACACAGGCAGCAATGAGGCAACGCTCCATACCCGGCATTTCCCTGCCCGGGCCCAGCGATGTGAGCCTGGGTCTGAGAGGACTGACTCTGCCTGCAGCTCCCGGGACCCAGGCGCACACCGAGGTCCCCCCTCGGACACAGCCCCCTTTCTTACCGAGCAAAACAGTGAAAACACCACGTAGGCCTCGCACCATGTGCCCGTGGCTTAAGGCAGCGATCAACCTCAGGTCTGTGACAGGGAGGCATCTCTTTTTTTTTTTTCTTTTTTAATATATTTTACTGATTTTTCACGGAGAGGAAGGGAGAGAGATAGAGAGCTAGAAACATCGATAAGAGAGAACCAACAACTGCCTCCTGCACGCCCCCACTGGGAATGTCCCTGCAACCAATGTGCATGCCCTTGACTGGAGTCAAATCTGGGTCCCTTCAGTCTGCAGACCGACGCTCTATCCACTGAGCCACACGGTTTCGGCACAAGGGAGGCATTTCTTATGTCTCCGAACAGTGGTCGGTAAACTCATTAGTCAACAGAGTGGCAAGCAGTGGCTCTTGAGCTGCATGTGGCTCGAGAGCCGCAGTTTGCCGACCACTGGCTTAAGGTGTGGAAGGAAGAGCGAGAAGCCCCGGGGGAGCTTCCACCTCCATCATGTGTGTTCTCTAACCCGGTGAGCGTGAGGCACTTCAGACAACGAGCACTCCATGCCTCTGGGCACCGCGGGAAAGCAAACCGAACCAGCGGCAGCCCTGCCCGCCAGAGGAGCCCTCCACCCCACCCCACCACCACCACCCCCAGTCCCTGCTGGGGAGTCAGAGGGTTCAGAGGCATCACGCAGGAGCAGTTGCCAGAGTGCCTGCCTCGGCTCCCACCCCTCCCGCCCCCATCCCTCCCACTCCCACCCCTTCCACCCCTCCCACCCCTCCCGCCCCCATCCCAGCCACTCAGGAATCCCACCTGTGGCAGCAGGAGGCCGATGGCAGCAGACCCCCACCTCCCTCCCCTCCATCCGGGCGAGCGGAGACCCCCTGCCCAGGTGCCGCAGAAGCTGCGAGGGGAACTGGCCTGGAGCCCGCCTGCCCGCGGGAGAGGACAGGCCGGTGTGCTCTGAGGATCCTGCAGCCGCTTAAGGCACAGCACGTCCTCCAGGACAAGGTGGCCGCTGTCGCTCCCTGAAGCTGGCTCAGCTCCTGAGACGCCTCTCCCCGCTGGGGTTGAGGCGGCCCCGGGAGAAGTGAGGAGTGGCCGGAACCACGACCAGGTGCACGTCTCATCCTGTGGTGCCTGTGAAGGGCGAGATGCTGGGCGTGGGCAGCTGAGGAGCTGCTGAGCGGACCCCCGGGGAAGGGCGGCTGAAAGGACCAATGTATAATTTAATGTCAGTAACATGCATAACCAAAGGGTCATTGCTTTGCTAAATAATTACCTTAAATAATGAGCTTCCTCAGCATATTTAAGAGTTCCTTTGCATTAACTACTTGACATACATGGCAGACAATACTTCAAGCTAAAGTACTAATATTCATTACCAATAAAAATGAATCAGTGATGGAACTAAGTAATTACCTATAATTACAGGTCAATAGGGAAACAGATTACCTCTGGAGAGCCTGCATCCTTCCAGCAATGCACACATTGTAACGGACCCGAATTTCACTGCACACAGTAACTCGTCTGTGACGTCTGACTTACTTTTCCCGGCTGTGTAGTTGGGAACGTTTCTATTCTTTATGCATTTCCTGGTTAACTTCTGGGATCTGTATTTCTTCACAGTAGTAGGCTTTCAGCATAGTCAACGTTGTGGTTCTGATATATAGCAGAGGAGCAGTAGAGCTTTCTTCAATTTATGACTCAGAATCTTTCTCCTTGAGTGCCTGCCTATCGCAAATCTATCCATAATTCAAGGCTAAGCCCATGGACCCTCAAGTACATGAATATGTTCTGGAGCACCCGGCCAGAAACGATGTTTTTCTGCTCCAAATTCCTGGCGTGCTTTGTCCTTCTCCTGTAGCACTGACTTAGTCACCACTTTTTTGAACACTCTTTTGTGTAAAAAATGACCTTCCAATCCAGGGATTGCTTGATCCAAAGTCAAGATGAATAATGGGAAGATGAAAATATAAACTTCAAGGGTGACAGGGTAGATGATATCGAGATCTAAGGGTCCCGTTTTTTCTGCAGGTGATGGAGCTGGAGCTGGAGCTGGAGCTCACTGTGGTGATGATGACAATGATGACGATGATGACGATGATGACGATGATGATGATGGCTTTAGCTTGTTATATACCCCTTGCTGGACACTTGTTTAGATTGATTGTCACTTTATTTCAAGACCACCTTCATCAGGCAGACATTTATGGTTTACTTATTTGTGTATCTACTAAGCACCCAACATTTATCAGGTACCAGAAGTCGCCTGTGTCTGGTGACATGGAGGAGGGGTGATCAGGGAAAGCAGGCAGGTCCATCAGCCTTCTCATTGTCTGCACCTCGCTGTAATGTCCCCAGCCACTGCCTTCAGTCAGTCCTCACGCCCCTGCAAACCAACAGGAACAGAGGAACCGTGACTGATCTCCAGGAAAAACCCAGAGGGAAGTCTCACACACCCTGGGTCTGCTTTCCTCATTCACTGATTCATCCTAAACCCTGTCCCCTCCACCTCTCCTTTCCCTCAGGTCCCCATTCAGTCCCGTGTACCCTCGTCAGAATGACAAAAATCGGTCTCTGCCATTTCTCTGCTTCTGCCAGCCTTGGAAATCCTCCTGAGTGCAGCTGCCCCGTGCTCCCAGCCCCACTGTCACATCACGTGCTCCCAGCCCCACTGTCACGAAGGCTGACAACCCCCATTGGCCGGCACAGAGTGCGGACTTAGCTCCTCGCTGGCTCTAAAATAAAGCCAGGCCAGCCGTGCAATGGTAGCTACCCAGTCCCCATCAGACTGTCTCCTCATTGACTCTGTATTCGCTGTGCGTGCTGCCGCGCCGAGATGTCAGCGATAATAAACCCGGCTTATTCCACAGGAGAGATGAGACTCAGTGTCCCTGACCCTAGTGACCCTGACCCCCTTGGCAAGCCACTGGAAGAGACAAAGACATCTGCTGACACATGTCACAGAGCTATTTTGTCGGGAAAATGAGACAATCTACAGAAAGAACCTTCTGAATTATGAAGTGCTACATAAAGCAAACCCCATCTAATCAAAATCTTGTCTTACCTGGCATTCAAGAAGACATCATCTTTAAACTAAGCACTTTCCGTCCTTCTTGGATGAAGTTACAGGTCTCTACTATGTGAGATCATTAAACAGAGGGACTTGGGTTTGGAGAGCAGACACAGACGCCAAGTGAATATCCAACAGATTCTCAGGGGCTCTCGGCGTGGGCTTCCCACAAAACCTGGCTCTGCAGCTGTAGGTGAACCTGGGGCCTGGGCCCACACTCCCACCAGCACAGCCCCTTGAGGAGGAGCGGAGCCGTGGCCCAGGAGTGACAGGTGTAGACGTCAGTCAATGAGGCTGAGCCACCAAATCAAAAAGCTGTCATCAAAAATTTGGTTGAGGAATCAAAAACTAAAACTTAAAAAAATATATGAAGTGCATCGTGTACAGGGCGAAGGCAGATGGACAAGTAGATTACTGAGACTTTGTTGCAAACAGATCATGCAAAGTGGTGTCAATAGAAATGCATTTGTCTTCTTTCCCCAAATACATGGACAGCTCCTTAAGGCCAAGGCGAAAGATGAATAATCTCTATGTAAGGAATAGGGTCCTTAGACTGACTAGCCCTGTGGTAGGCAAACTGCGGCTCTCGAGCCACATGCGGCTCTTTGGCCCCTTGAGTGTGGCTCTTCCACAAAATACCACGGCCTGGGCGAGTCTATTTTGAAGAAGTGGCGTTAGAAGAAGTTTGAGTTTAAAAAAATGTGGCTCTCCAAAGAAATTTCAATCGTTGTCCTGTTGATTTGGCTCTGCTGACTGAGGAGTTTGCCGATCACTGGGCCAGACCTTTAACAAGCGTTTGTGGAGTAACCGAAATCAAGTCTCACAAACAGGCATTGGCTACCTCTGGTTTCCTAGCTGGAAATGTAAAAGAAGTAAGACATTATTTGACTTATGAGAATAAACTTAGCTCCCCATAAACATTCACTATTAATGTGTTCAGAGAGCTGTGTTTATTTATGGACCAATGTCTTATTCAGTCAGTGAGATCTATGAAAAAATCACTCCCCGATTATTAACCAAGTCAGAAACGCTTAGGAAACGCAGGAGGGTTCCTTGGAAATGCTCCTTCTGGTGTTGTGCCAAGGCGTCCGTACACAGAGCACACGGACACAATACAAAAACCTTTCTTTTCCATTCTGTATTTCTGGACATAATCTAAAATTAAAGTGGTACTCACACGATCCATAAATCTATAGCAATGATTTGGAGAAAACTGGCAAAAAAAAAAAAAAAAGATACTTTTCTTTTATTCCCTCTTATTTTAAAGGTATTTCATAAGTGAACAGGGCAACCTGGTTTTTAGAGTTTGTCGAAAACATCAAGTATCTGGTCCCCAGAAGCAAGATTCATCCTGAGGAGGCTCCGAGCCTGCGCGACTTTCCAAAGCAGTGCCCACATATACCGTGCGTGTTAGACAAATTCAGATTTATTGAAAGTAAACATTTACATCGGCTACAACGTTCGGACTATTACAAAGCTGGATAAAAGAGGCTTCATAGCAATAGAAAGCAAGTGCAATAAAAAGTGAATAGAGAAAATACTTGGCCTTGGTGATCTCTTGGCAGTATTTACATTATGTACATATTGTTAAATATTTATAATAACTCTAAGGCACCGAAGGCTACCGAGCAGGTTGCAATGCTATCTTGTGCACAAAAAAGTCAAGAAGTTTATTGTAAAGAAAGGCTATATAGTTAAAGAAACACAGGCATATCTTCGTGTTTACAGAAAGGAGTGGCTGCATATTTTAAAATCTCAAGTGATACATTAAGTATTGAGCAGATGGAAGAAATTATTTTTAGAACATTAAATTATGTGGACTATGTAAATAAGCGCTGTGTTTTTTTTTTTTTTCTGACCCGCTGGTAAATGTGTAATGGAATCTATTCTTCAACACAGCTTCTTCACACTCATGGGTCTGTTTTGTCTAAAAACTACTTGAAATTCTTCTGACCTACAAAAAAAATGTATCCTAATATACCATGGTGTTTACAAAATCCCCAAGAAAAATTAACTGGGTCATAATGTACATCAAATTGACATATAATGGACAAAAATTTAGCAGGCATTCAATGCCAAAAATACTTGAATGTTTTGCCTGCCATTCTGGCATAGGAATTGGGTATTTTAATCCTCTCGCTATTTAGGGTGGGCACATTTGTGGCTTTGGGTGATGGATGTAAAATTGGCCCATGTAAAAAAATCAATCTTAAAGAGAACTAATTATTTTCAAATGTTGCAGCTTTAAATCCCTTCTCATAACTCATTGGGTGTTAACTATGTCATTCATCACCAGTGACTGAAATATCTGTATTACTGTGCTGTCATGGGGCAATCAACAATATCTTTGTCTAGTATGGTCTTGACTATTGAATAATTTGATGGCTTCTATTTGTAAAACTCCTTTTCTTTCTTATATTGGAAACTCAATTTATCTTCAGACAGTCTATCATTTGTCTTGAGGTAGTGTTATGATGAAGAATTCAGTGAGACAATAGAATAACATCATAATATTTTAAAAATGTGCTTCAGGTGCCACCATGAGAGCCATCCATTTGGAAGTTAGACAGTCCTTGGTTGAGTGGCCTCTTAGACAAAATCACTGCCTGCTGAAGTCACCCAGACTTAACAAGGATGACAGATTTTTGCCTTAAAACTTTCCGAAACCCCACATCCTAATTAAGTTGTGGTATTGTGGTAACAAGTCCTTCTAAAACTCTTCCAATGACAATAGACTTGCATAGGAAAGGTTTCCTGTCTTTTAAGCAAAGGGGAGCCCCTCTGAGAATTTCTTTTCTAAACTCTTCCATGAGAAATATTCCAAGCTTTAACAACAGCTTGGGTTGGTTTCTTACATCACATAGTATTTGGCAGTAAGCCCTTAAGCTTACTATCTTATATTGAAATTTCGTATTCCTATTCAAAATTTTAAATTTAAAAACCACCTTCAAGGCCAACAACTGAGATTTGCTGAGCAACATAAACACAAACCATTTCAACGTCATGCAGTCTAAGGCACCACTAAAGTACCTTACCATAGTGCGTTCTATAGTAATAATATATTATTGCTTTTTCTCTTCCCCAATGTCCAACTATTTTATTTTTAATACATTGAATGATAAAAGAGGACAAATTATTCATAGTGAAATGCTTACAAAATCAGTAATGGCAGAAAGAAATAGAACGAATAAATGAGGTTCTTCTTCCCTTACTCCAAGAATGAAATGACTGCGTTTGCTCAGCGGGTTTGTATTAAGAAGTAATGGCTACACAATTAATAAACTATTACAAAGCAGCGGTGAACAGACTTCAAATAATCATAAACATACAATACAGTATCACGTTTGGAATCATCGAGTCAATGGATAGTTCTTAATGGGGTGGCTGAATCAAGGCAAGACAACAATAATGTTTAGACATCTACATTGTAAGGACCTGCTTCGATCTTAGAAGCATGGTATTCATTTACTCATGGTATTTATTAAAATTAAATTCTTCAGAAATTAAGGTAGGCATCAGTATCCTGTAGCATACAGATACCAAAATTTCAATGAAAAGACAGGCTCCACTTAGAATATTTGCTTACAAAGGATCTGACAATTTTTTTTGGGGGGGGGGGACTTAAAAGGTGTCATTCTGCCTGGCAATAGCATTCCATTCCATTATCATTAGAAGTCACCTCATTTTGTCATCATAAAAGGTGCCTATTGCCTATCATGGCATTAGGCATTAAAAGGATCTAATACTTTCCTTGCTCTGAGAGGTGAACCGACTTTCAATCTTAACTTGGCACAAGTGTCTCTGATGCTAGCTTCTCCTCCCCTCTCTAGTCTTCCAGTCCTGAAGCTATGCTGGCAGGTCAGATTCTAAGGCTACACACCTTCCAGGCTGCCCCGCTGTGCAGTGAGCCCTGACTGGGTTAGGCCAGTGGCTTGCAACCATGCGCGGAGGCTCTGTAGAGTTTGGGGAGGTGCCTCAGTGGTCCCAGGATCTCGATTTCCAAATCCTGCTATTGCATCTTCATATTTGTATCAGATATAAAACATCCCATCAAAATAATTTTGGGGGCAAAATAATCTTGTTGCTTAAAAACACTTTTTTAAAACACAGCCCAAGGGACTCCTCTGGCCCTCCCCCAGTCCTCAGCATCGCTCACAGGACTAAACTCGACACCGCCTCTGGGCCCTCAAAGGCCAACATTATCCCCAGGCTCACTCTGGGTTCAGCACAGATCAAGGTCTTAAGCGGATGGTGTCACAAGGATTAATATCCCGGCCATGTCAAGTCTCTGTTGGCAGAAATCAATGAGTTACAGTAGAAGAAGAAAGATCCCTACACACTTCGACAGCACCCCTGCACCCGGTGGAGGGCCGCTGCTTTCTCGCCGCCTATGCCCCAGGAAATAAACACAGAAGTGGTAACGTTATACTTGCAAACGCCTACACGCGATTTTTTTTTTCTAAGTCAATTAGAATCAGATCTGAGCCTTGATTCAGGGTTTGAATAGAGTGGCAGACACGATCGTTAAACTGCTCCCGTGAACGGCCTGTTCCCAAGACATCACGTGGGAAAATGAGACACAGGCAGTGACAACTTGTAACGACCGAGGACAATGTCAGGACCCAAAGGAACAAGACATGTGGTTGGCAATCACGTGACCCGTACAGGAGGACGGGCGCTGGTGGCGTTGTTCCCCATAAACCTATTTTGTGTTCTTTTAATATAAAAGAAATTTCAAAGGTTATCTTCTTTCTCAATATGAAAAAAATATATATGCAGAGGTATTAGATGAAAAACTATAAAAATGCTGGCGTGGTCTAAATAAATTTTTAAAAATGTTCCGCTGTAAGAAATAAAAAATAGATACTGTTGTAATTTTGAGATCTTTTGTTGAATACATGCGATCATTTCCATAGAGATTTAGTCCGCCAGGGGTGGCTATGTTTCCAAATTAAGACTTTTCCATAATATCATTAACGAGTTGAATTTTAACCAAAGGAAGCATTCTTTAAACAAATAGAGAAATAGTTAGCAAATACTGCCAGTGAGTGAATAGTGGTAAGTTTGGCTCGGATCTTGGTTTCTGTCCAGATTTACTGTTTACGGAATATTATTTGTCGTCACTGAATGAGTAGAATTGTGGAGCCACGCCACCTGTTGTCACAACACACATGTGCATACATACATACACATGTGCATAGTCACACATTCTGATGCATGGGTCTATAGATATGTATATTACAAACTTTTGGGCAAAGCATTGCATCTAAGACTAACTGTTTTCGTATAAGGAAAAATTAACAGAATAAAAAACATCCCTCCTCAAAATAGTTAAATGTTCATACCACTAAGTATATATACATATATATAGATAGATAGATATAGATATAGCACGTCAGAATGTGCAAACATCATTTTACTTATTGCAAAGTATCTTAGAGATTTAGACATCATTATAAAAACATTCTCAATGCGATTTTGGTGACCTCAAGTGTCGGTATATAATACCAAACTTCCAATTGAAGAGTTTAATATAAAAATATCAGCACAAAACTGCTTTTTCAATCTGTTTATTGTGTGAGCAACCCAAACTTCAGTTTAAGTGCTGCTGTAAGTTTATTACTAGATTCCATAACCCTACAATTGGTAAATTTCATACCGTTTTAGGTATTGAATGAGATACTTAGAAATACTAAGAAAAAAATCAGTATTCAAAGGATTAATTTTGTTTATAATAACAATAAGTTATTTCTTCTTCTTCTTCAGTTCAAAACCCAGCTTTGAACCCGAGGAAGGCTTTCCGACCCCTTGAGCGAGCCTGCGGTCCTTCAGCCAGTGGCGGTCTGGTTGCCGATGACGCGCAGGATCTCCTTGTGGATGCCTCCCTCCTGCGTGTTGATGTTGGCGTCGCCCACCTGGCCGTCCTCATAGCTGCACACAAAGCAGAGACAACAAAGGGGCGCGTGAACAAGGGGCAGCGGCCCGGGACTCAGGGAGCGTCTCCAGCTGCTGGAAAGGCTGTCTGCTCCCGGGAAGGCAGCCCGGGAAGCGACAGCGCAGACAGTGACTTTGGGCCTGTGCACCGCGCACCGAGGAGCTGGTGCCGCTCCACACCAGCGAGGCCTCGCACCCGCCCTCCCCTTCCTTCCTGGGAAAGTTTAACTTCTCATCCCCCACCACGTCCGCCTGAGCTGCAGGGAGCGCGCTGAGCAGGCAGGCCCACGACGGTTCATGAAGTTCGGGTCGAGTTCATGCTCCTTAGATCCTGGATGCTCTGCTGCGCTCACTTCTTGCGGCCACGCCTCTCCACACCCACCTCTGCTCACTGCCCGGGACCAGCGAGCCCTCCCCGACCGCGGGCGGCTCTGCGGGTCTGAGATGGCGTCTCCCTGATGCGAGTCTGAGACAACATCTCATAGATGCGAGTCTGAGACAACGTTCTCATAGATGCGAGTCTGAGATAACATTATTGATGCATGTCTGAGACAACATCTCATTGATACACTCCTCCTGGTAAGAAGGCACGCGCGCGCGCGCGCGTGTGTGTGTGTGTGTGTGTGTGTGTGTGTTTGTGTGGGGGGGAGGGTGTATAGGAACACACACACGCACGCTAAGTTTAGCCAAGCCACCGCGATGACAAGGCAAGCTGAAAGACAGCAATTATTGAATCCTTTAGAAAGACATAATTACATCTCAGAGGATAGTTCACCTCTTCACATAAACTTACTTGGGCAACAAAAATTTCCCAAGAATGAATTTATAAACTTCCATGATAACATTCAGCGCAGAACAGGCAACGGATTAATTTTAGCTCCTGGGAATGACTTTGAGACGGAAGCTTTAGAGAAGCAGGGAGTGCTTCCAAACAGATATGAGCAGGTGAGCCCGGGCTCGGAGAGTCACGTCTCTCCCTCGCTGTACACAACCCTCCCGAGAGAGCCAGCCAGGGAGACGCAACCCGGGGCCCCAGCCCACTACTCCAGCGCCCGCGGAACCACCGGGGTCAGCTCAAACCCCACGCCCTGACCAAGGGTGCCTGCCACACTGCTACTCTTATCATACAAGTGGTGCACACACGCATACACAGAGGACTGTATACATACATGTAATCGCAGGACCCTCCATGCTGGAATACCACTGCAAGGGAAACAATGGCGTACATGGTACACAGCCAGTTACAAATACGTCCTCACATCAAGCAGTACGCTCCCGGGAAGAACCAGAGACCCTAAGGTGAGAAGGTTTCGCGGGGTCGGGATCCAGTCAGGTGCTTTGTGGGAGAACAGGTAAAGACGCGTGTTTTACTGGCCAGAACGTTAGTCATCCTGGTTTTCTAGTAAATCCTGGCTCCCCATCGGCTGTGGGTCAGCGAAGCAGCGTACATCTGAGCCGAGGCTGGAGGTGACTTGTCAGCAGCTCGGCTTCGCTCACTGTCTATTGGGGGGACGGGGGGATGCGATGGGGGGGGAAGAACACCTCTGTGTGTCCGCCCGGCCCTCAGGAAAAACAACACCGTGCCCACGTGCCAACCTGTATTCCACGGAAGGTAAGCAGCTTTCTATAGTTTCCATTCCACCTTCGAATATTTGTCAACACATAAAAGCAAAGACTGCATATGTCAGTGCACGTGCCTGTATATATCTACACGTGGCACCTGTGCATATGTATATATGCCCACATATGCATACGCACATGCATATACACGTACACATACATAAACACAGACAGATGGTTCAAAAGATGATATTTTCCTCCCATTCTCCCAAGCGAATAGCATGTAAATATCCGTTTTCTCGCAGCGTGTTACATGAGCAGGAAAACCGGAGTCCACAGAATGGCGTGTGTCACACAGCGGCGGCGGAGCCGTCCTGCGGCCTCCCTCCCGGCGGAGGAAGGGACGCGGTGGGGCGTGGCACTTACACGAAGAAGAACCGGGTGCAGACGTGCTCGGTGTTGGGCACCACCCAGATCTCCCCGTGCCTGTGCAGGTCCGGCGAGGTGATCACTGCGGGCGGAAGGGCCCGTTAGCGGAGGGTTTAACCGAAGGCACCGCCTCCCGCCCTGAGGACCCCAAACGCACAAGCACACGCAGTTACCCCTGGAACTGTTCCCATGGGCGGGGACGGAGACCTGTGAACAAGGGCTCCGGGGTGCCGATCAGCACTCGCGAGTGGCGCGGGGGACGTGGCCGGGCGCCTTCCACAGGGCGCAGGGCGCAGGGCGGGCCCTCGGGGTGCAGGCTGCGGCCAGGCTCCCAGGGAACCAGCACGTGGCCCGAACCCACCGAACCGCTCACGGCTGCCTCCAAAGCTCCCGGCACAGGAGTGCATTCTCACCCAATGTCAGATTTCCACCAAGAACAAGGAAAAGTGCATGAGCTTGCACGCTGCCTGCAGTCTCTCTCCTGTCCCAAGTTCAGGACAGAAAGACAAGTTCAGCTCAGGAACCGCAAGGCCCAGCGGGTTAGCTTCTCCGCGCTCGCTCCACCTGTGCCATGTTCTATAACATCTCACATCCCAAGGCCAACTAGAGGAGACGGGCCCTCACAGGAGCGGAGAGTCCTGGCCCAGGCGGCTGGAACCGCCCTGCGGAGGGGCCTGCCGGAGTAAAACAGCTCTGACCGGATCCCGGCCAGCCCTGCTCCTGAGCTGTGCTCCTGAGCTTTCACTGCTCGGTTACGAGCACCCTGTGAATGCACTCCAGTTCCTAAATGCAGACACGACGAGGGCATGCCAGGAGGCTTGCAAGGACTCCCACTTACCTTCACATAAGGCTATGCATTTCAGGTTCCGGCTTTGCAGGAACTGGGACTGCTGTCCTTTTTTCTGTGCCTACACCCCAAAAGAATGTAAAAATCAGAGTGAAAATGGGGCAGTCACTACACTTGGTCATAATTAAAAAAACAAGAGTCGCTAAGAAAGCTCCCATTTCTTTAAAAGGCCTCTCTAGACTAGCAGCGATGTCCTAGAACACTTCCGAACGGCAGGTACATTTGCTGTATCAGCTAATACTGTACATGATCACTGGTAAAGCACTCTCCAAGCCAGTGAACAAAAAAATGCTAAATTACACTTCAACAGCCTCACAGCAGAGAATTCAAACCTGTTTCTACCAGAAGCTGGAATCTCCACTCCCCGGGAATAAAATTAAGGAAGTATGAGCCTCTCAAACATTAAACTCAGTTTCCCCAGTCAGCTAACTATGCAGAACCCATGTTTATAGCATCTCAGCCACAGGGGTGTCAGATTTGCCTCATGTGGACAATCATGGGGGTTGTTTTTAGATATTACATCAGCTATACTCTTTTAAAAAAAATTAGAGTCACATCATTCATCAGATGGACTTCAATGTGTCCAGAATGCTCCTTTGCTTTGAAAAAAGGAATTTGGCCTGATTGGCACAGCTTGGTGGTTGAGTGTCAACCTATGAACCGAAAGGTCATGGGTTCAATTCCTAGTCAGGGCACATGCTCAGATTGAGGGCTTGATCCCCAGTGGGGGTGCACAGGAGGCAGCCAGTCAATGATTCTTCCTTGTCATTGATGTTTCTATCTCCCTCTCCCTTTCTCTCTGAAATCAATCTATATATATAAAAGCCTAAGTGACTGGCCAGTAGCTATGATGCTAAATGACCACCAGGGGGCAGATGCTCAACGCACAGGCATGGAAACATGGAACAGACTAATGGATCTCAGAAGGAAAAGAGGAAGCAGGGAGGGCAGGAAGAGATTAATCAAAGATCTTATATGCATTCTAGAGGCCTGGGGCATGGATTCCTGCACCCATGGGGTCCCTCAGCCTGGCCTGCAGGGACTGGACCAAAACCAGCTTTCCAACACCTCCTGAGAGGTCCCGGATTGCGAGAGGGCACAGGCCAGGCTGAGGGACTCCATGGGTGCACCAATCCATGCACCAGGCCTCTGGTAAAATTCTATTTTAAATAAAAGAAACAAGGGCTCTGTGTTTGCTCTCCTCTCTGCCTGAATGTTTCCTCCCACAGCCGAAAGCACATGCACACACTCCCCTCTCCTCCTTCCCCCCCCCTCCCCGCCTACAGGCCTTTAGTCAAATAGATCTCAGCACATCCCTGTGACCATCACTGGCCATGCATCCTAGCTCCATCTCCCACACCAGCACATTCGACAGCCCCTCCCCAGACTTTCTCTGCCGTATTTACCACCTGCAGGCTGCCCACCTCAGGGTACAGCTAGCTTACATCTCCCCGCTCCGCAGAGCAGAGGCCAGGTCTATTTTTAACCCTCGCTGCAGCCTCAGGCCTTGGAGAGCCTCCAGCTCGCTGGAGGAGCTGAGACACACTTGCTGAGTATTCATTGCACAAAAGGCGTTTTGGTTATTGCATTCCAGGGTGAGTTTCGTTCCCTTGTGAGGAATGGCCACTTAAAATAATTCTGCAGACGTAGAGGGCCAAGCATTTCTGGGAACCCTGCGGCTAACGGGCTGGGAGGGGTGGGGGGAGCACTCATCGCGCGGCCACGCAGGGTGCTAGACACCTGTGACGCGTTGCTGCTTTTGCTGCTGGAAGCCGGCTCCTCCTTGGCTGACACCTTCTGCTTCTTGTTCATCCCTGGAAACAGCAGCAACACCATCGTTAGGAGCAGCGCTGCCCCCCGCAGCTCAGATGCACTCCGTCCACATGGCCCAGTTCCACCGCAGCAAAGGTCTGGTTGCGTGAGGCCGCTGTCCCTCGGCCCCGGGGTCAGGGGGTCAGGGGGTTCAGAGGTCCCGGTGGAGTAGGAAGCAGACAGGCACATGTTTTTCTTTGCATTGAAACAGGAATGGGAAATTCTCTTGCAGATATTTGAGACAATAAGAAAATTCTCAAATTTTTGTTTTAAAGGCATTTAGACTGTTCTTTCATTCTTACCGTTTGGTTAGTAGAATGAGACGAAATGGGAACAATATAAAGAAAGAGGTACCGCCCTGGATGGTTTGGCTCAGTGAATAGAGCATCAGGCTGGGGACTGAAGGGTCCCGGGTTTGATCCCTGGTCAGGGCACATGCCCGGGTTGTGGGCTCGATCCCCAGGGGGGGGTGTGCAGGAGGCAGCCTATCAGTGATTCTCTCCCACCATTGGTGATTCTAGCTCTCTCTTCCTCTCCCTTCCTCTCTGAAATCAATAAAAAAAAAATGTGTTAAAAAAGGAAAAGGTGCCCTAACCAGTTTAGCTTGGTAGATAGAGCATCGGCCTGCGGACTGAAGGGTCCCAGGTTTGATTCCAGTCAAGGGCATGTACCTTGGTTACATCCTCAGTAGGGGGTGTGCAGGAGGCAGCTGAGCAATGTTTCTCTCCCGTCAGTGTTTCTAACTCTCTATCCCTCTCCCTGCCTCTCTGAAAAATCAATAAGATATATTTTTTTAAAAGGAAGAGGCGACCCAAAGGGGGGGGGGGAGGGGAGAAAATATATATATATATATATATATATATATATATATATATATATATATATATATATAACACATGTCCCATCCCATGAAGAATTTACTGCTTCTCCTGACAAAGAAGAACTATAGGAACCCTTTTGTCTACAACACCCAAAGTCTCAGCTTTGACTGGACTGGGAAACACCTGGGACAAGATGGAAGCGGACTCCTGTCTGTGGGAGACGAGGAGAGAGCAGCGGGGGCTCATCTGAAAGGCTCATCTGCTGCTCTGCGCGAGGAGGCTGGTCGCGGCTGGTGGCTGCTGTTCCAGAAGCTTCGGGAGGAGGGCAGAGCCGTGGACCAACATCCATGGGGCAGCAGCACCCCTCCCAGGAGACTGTCTGCTTCCTACCCACCCCCGACCCCCTGACGCCCAGCCTTCAAACCATCTCACCGTGGTGGTTCTGACATTTTCCTGATCAAAGACCAAGATTTTTGCTGACAGCTCCGGGCCCCCTGCCCGGACAAAGTAGCATCCTCACAGATTTTACCCCATTTCTACCCCCGGCCCTTCCTGAGCCCTCAAAGAGCCACACACAGTGTAAGAAGCAGGAAATGCACGTCTCGGATGCTCTGCTGTGCCGCTCTCCTCTGTAAGGAGGCGGTTTTGTGTAAAGCGGCCCTGCACGCGCTTTGATGGTGCCCTGCTTTCCAGAGACGCAGAGCTGGGTTTCTGCTGATTTTAATTACTTCCTCCCCCGCGGAACTAGGTCATGGATTGCCCGTGCTGCCTTAGCCTTCCGAATGTGACATTTTCACAACTATTTTGGCACGTTGTGCTTTCAAAACCGCTGCAACAGTATTTCTCAGCCCAGGTCTCCCCTGCCATGTGGCTCCACCTGCCTGTCCCGGGGGGTGGGCTGATTCCCAGCCCGGAGCGCGTAGGGCCTGCCCGCTGCTCCCGGACACGGGCTCTGCCCTCGGTGAGCGCCAGTCCCGGAGCACAGCCTCTGCCACCGACAAGGCAGGAGCCGGGCCACGGGATGCGGCCGGGGCCTGGCCCACACCCACCTGGTGACCACACCCTCCACACACCCTTCCTCAAAGGATATCACCGTCCAGGCCCCAAGACGCACTCCTGGGGCTGGTTAATGTCAGCGCATAAACACACACATGAACACACATGCACACACACATGAATGCACACAACACACAAGCACACACACGAACACAGAAGCAAAACCAACTGTATGTGCAGGTATAGGAACATAAGATGAAAAACTCATGGAACAGGAGAAAATTTCATTTGTTCCTAATGACTTTATATTTAAACAAAATAAAACTTTGTTTTTGAAAATGGCACTGATCATTTAAAAATATTCCTTAATTAATTAATTAATTAAAAGAAGAAGAAATTACCCCAAATACCACCGTGGGAGGGGAGTCGTTGTTAACCATCTGCTGGCCCTCCCCTATTCTGAACTGACCACACTCCTCACAGCAGGTGCTTCCCATCGGTTCTAATTGTAGTTTTCCCCCCGCCATTTCATCAAAATATTACCAACAAGTTGCCAACGAGTAGGAAGATTTTAAGGGTGTTTTATTCTAACCCTACAATTTCCATCCTGCTTAAAACTTCTCTACGGGATACGTAATAATCCAAGGAAGTTGGCATGCTATGGAATTACACTCAGGGATTGTGAAGTGATATGTGTGACTACTTCCTAGTATTTAATTGTGGGCAGAATACATATAGAAACCACTGATCCAAAATTAAAATTGATCATGAGATTGACAAAACGTATATAGCTTCTCAGACAAGTAAAGGGATTCTTATGCATTCATCTTAAAATGTGCGCTTTGCTTTGCTTCTGATGTTAATTTTTTTAAAAAGGAATACAAATACGTCAAATCAGCTCCAGTCGCCTGTTGGAAAATCACACCTGGCATGTACAGCAATAAAGAAACACAGCCCAATCCGTGTTGAAGGCAGACGTGGAATACACGCTCACCTGAGTAACCAAACGATATGCTTGACATTGGACTTAGGTAGATTCCACTGCCGTACATGGCGCCGTGGAGCTGCCAGGAGAGGGGGAGAGAAAGCCGGGTTTCCCATGTTAATATTTCACAAAAGGAGGCCATCGGTCTGGGGGATGGGAAGGGGACGGAGAGGGCCGCTGGCTGTGGTGACAAAGGGCTTGCTGCCAGGTCTAATGTGAAAACAGCCACACTGAGACCCTTGTCCTTACCGTCCAAGGTAAGTGACATGTGGAAGGGCCAGCAGCCAGGGGAAAACCCCTTCCCCCGCAGACAGAGCCGCTTCCTCTTCCCAAGTAACACCAAGCCCAGGGCCGCTCACCAAGCGCCAGCCCTGAGAAAAGGAGGGCGCACTCGGGGGTTCAGCTCACCTGCAGCCTCGTGTTCGATGCCACGACCAGCCCGTTCCTCAGGATCGAGTGCCAGTTCTCAATGTGGGAGCCGCTGGAATGGGGGGAGGGGGCGCATAACCAGAAATCAATGACCTTTTAAAACTATAAAAAGCACAGGTCGTGGCGCCTCCTGAAAGTGGTGAGTTTCCAGGCGAGTGTGATGTGGCTGAGGGCTCAGCGCTCAGAGTGAGTGCAGCCAGCGGGCTCCCCAGAGGCGCCCTCCCGGCCCAGGCAGCAGGACCCCTCTCTTCCCCAACCCCGTCCCCCCATCACCACCCCCTCCACCTCCCCTCCGGCCCAGCACTCACTGGAACGCGAAGGTGCTGCCGAAGAGCTTCTTGGCGGCCCTGAAGTTGGCCTCTTTGGCGGGCGGGCTGCTGAGCAGCAGGAACTGGTGAGGCGTGTGCATGAACTTCAGTTGCTGCCGGGAAAGGAGGACAAACGAACAGGCTCAGTTCAGCGCTGATCGGGCTGCTGACGATTTCTAAGTTCACCGAGCTTAGAGCTAGCTCGCTTCAAGCCGTTGTGAATTCAGATTAATCGCATTAACAAAACCACTCATTAAGAAAATCACAGCTGAAACCAGTTTGGCTCAGTGGATAGAGCGTCAGCCTGCGGATTGAAAGGTCCCAGGTTCGATTCCGGTCAAGGGCACATATCTTGGTTATGGGCACATCCTCAGTGGGGGGTGTGCAGGAGGCAGCTGATGGATGTTTCACTCTCTCATCCATGTTTCTAACTCTCTATCCCTCTCAGTAAAAAAATCAATAAAGTATATATATATACGAAGAAGAAAATCACAAACCCTACCCCGTATACCCAGGAAGTCATGGAACTGCCTGTTTGAAGGACAATTCTTTAGGCTAGGGGTGTCGAACTCAATCAGAGAAGGGGCCAAAATCTAAAATCCAGCCTAAATCGAGGGCCGAATGGTTTACTGAACAGTCATAAACTGTCATTGTGATGGAAACGCAGCGGAGTGCAGTGATGACAGCGCGGTGCAGGCCACATTGCAAGGCCTGGCGGGACGGATTTGGCCCGTGGGCCTTGTGTTTGACACATGTGCTTTAGGCGAATAGAAAATGGACCAGAGACCAACACTTTACCTATATTTAGATCTGCCTTCCTAAACACATTCCTTCTTAGGAATTTCAGTATTGGATTCCCTAAGGGTCACTATTCAACTGGGGGAACGGTCCTGAGAGTTTGCGAGGCAAACAAGAAAAGTTAGCTCAAGAGGCTTAAACAGCGAAAATGACCACCATCACGCTGTGTCTGCATATTCTCATAAAACTGGAAATGGCCTCCATTCCAATACCGCTTCCTGCTTTGTTCAAAGAAAAGGCCAGGCAGAGCCTTCGGGACACGCTGCCTGAGCACACCGGCTAGTGGCCGCCTCGCAGCGAGGGCGGAGAGCCAGAGCCCGGAACCGCCGCTCTCGGGGGGGGACGGGAGCCGAAAGCGGAGTCCATTAGCTCGTTCGCTCGTTTGTAAGCGGACCCGGCAGATCAGAGAGGCGCCCGGAGGCATGATCTGTCTGATTCAGAGAAGCGGGGCTGTGCCAGCCAGAGGCTGGCAGTGAGAAGAGACACGTGGCCTCTCTCCGGCCAGGCCTCGATGGCAGTCCCCCACCGCCTCTGTGATAGCGACCTCACGCTCATTCTGCTCCGTTTACAGGCACACGTCAGCCTGCCCCGGGACGTGGCATCCGGGAAAAGCTGGGAGGGGTGCAGACACGCAGCTCCGCCCGAAGCACTGGCCTCGGCCTGAGTCCGGTTAATTCCCTGGCGAGGCAGCCACCCACCCAGGCCGCCCCCTGTGCGGGCCTCCCCCTGCATGGGCCTCCCCCTGCGTGGGCCTCCCCCTGGGTGGGCCTCCCCCTGGGTGGGCCTCCTCCTGCGTGGGCCTCCTCCTGCGTGGGCCTCCCCTGCCTGGGCCTCCCCTGCGTGGGCCTCCTCCTGCGTGGGCCTCCCCTGCGTGGGCCTCCCCCTGCGTGGGCCTCCTCCTGCCTGGGCCTCCCCTGTGCGGGCCTCCCCTGCGTGGGCCTCCCCCTGTGCGGGCCTCCTCCTGTGTGGGCCTCCCCCTGCGTGGGCCTCCCCCTGCGTGGGCCTCCCCTGCGTGGGCCTCCTCCTGCGTGGGCCTCCCCCTGTGTGGGCCTCCCCCTGCGTGGGCCTCCCCTGCGTGGGCCTCCCCTGCGTGGGCCTCCCCCTGTGCGGGCCTCCCCCTGTGCGGGCCTCCCCCTGCATGGGCCTCCTCCTACATGGGCCTCCCCTGCGTGGGCCTCCCCTGCGTGGGCCTCCCCCTGCGTGGGCCTCCTCCTGGGTGGGCCTCCCCTGCCTGGGCCTCCCCCTGGGTGGGCCTCCCCTGCCTGGGCCTCCCCTGCCTGGGCCTCCCCTGCGTGGGCCTCCCCTGCGTGGGCCTCCTCCTGGGTGGGCCTCCCCTGCCTGGGCCTCCCCCTGGGTGGGCCTCCCCTGCCTGGGCCTCCCCTGCCTGGGCCTCCCCTGCGTGGGCCTCCCCTGCGTGGGCCTCCCCTGCATGGGCCTCCCCTGCATGGGCCTCCCCCTGCGTGGGCCTCCCCTGGGTGGGCCTCCCCTGCCTGGGCCTCCCCTGCGTGGGCCTCCCCTGCATGGGCCTCCCCCTGCGTGGGCCTCCTCCTACATGGGCCTCCCCTGCGTGGGCCTCCCCTGCCGGGGCCCCCCCCTGCGTGGGCCTCCTCCTGGGTGGGCCTCCCCTGCCTGGGCCTCCCCCTGGGTGGGCCTCCCCTGCCTGGGCCTCCCCTGCGTGGGCCTCCCCTGCATGGGCCTCCCCCTGCGTGGGCCTCCCCTGCGTGGGCCTCCTCCTACGTGGGCCTCCCCTGCGTGGGCCTCCCCTGCGTGGGCCTCCCCTGCATGGGCCTCCCCTGCATGGGCCTCCCCCTGCGTGGGCCTCCCCTGGGTGGGCCTCCCCTGCCTGGGCCTCCCCTGCGTGGGCCTCCCCTGCGTGGGCCTCCCCTGCATGGGCCTCCCCTGCGTGGGCCTCCCCTGCATGGGCCTCCCCCTGCGTGGGCCTCCCCTGGGTGGGCCTCCCCTGCCTGGGCCTCCCCTGCGTGGGCCTCCCCTGCATGGGCCTCCCCCTGCGTGGGCCTCCTCCTACATGGGCCTCCCCTGCGTGGGCCTCCCCTGCCTGGGCCTCCCCCTGCGTGGGCCTCCTCCTGGGTGGGCCTCCCCTGCCTGGGCCTCCCCCTGGGTGGGCCTCCCCTGCCTGGGCCTCCCCTGCGTGGGCCTCCCCTGCATGGGCCTCCCCCTGCGTGGGCCTCCCCTGCGTGGGCCTCCCCCTGCGTGGGCCTCCCCTGCGTGGGCCTCCTCCTACGTGGGCCTCCCCTGCCTGGGCCTCCCCTGCCTGGGCCTCCCCTGCCTGGGCCTCCCCCTGCCTGGGCCTCCCCTGCCTGGGCGCGTGAGAAAAGGCAGCTTACCCTGTTGACTGGCAGCTTCACTATGTGGGACCTGTTGCTGGAGATAACCCTGAAAGCAATGAGAAGCCCATCAGCCAATAGCATTCGCGAACACACTGGGCGTTTTTATTCCTGCGCGGGCATGGGGCTGACACGTGCTTTCACTGTGACGTAAAGTAAACGGGGTCATAATTTCACTCAATCGCACGTTTCACTTTGCTTCCTGAAACAATTTAAAGAGCGTATATAACACAATGATATTTTAATCTGGGAAATAATACTCTAGTCACTTCTTCGATAAAGCTTAAGAAATCATTTTTTACAATCACAATCTCAATGGACAAAATGAACACCCCTGAATATACTTTCAAATAATGATAATCTGAATATTACAAAGATCAGAAGTTGATCCATCATCTGCTTCCTTTGCACCTCCCAACATTACCTAACTAAAAATGTGTTTTAATAAAGACCTTTTTTTTTTTTTTTAGGACCTGAGAATTCCTTTAGGCTGGCATATACAATGATTTACATACAAACTGTTATTCAGCTAGACATTGAAGCTGAGCAAGTTAAATTCAGGTATCTGAAAGAACTGTTTCATGTTCACAAAATAATAATCAGGGAAAATGGCAAAAACATTTTGGTAATATTTTTAACCTTGAAAGAGGATTGACAAGCCGTAGGGAAGGGTCACAAATACTCAGGCTGACTTCAGAGGGAAAAGAGATGAGACAGCTGAGATCTGTATGTGACTATGACCAACATGAGAATTTTAAAAATGAAAATGAAAACTATGTGTTATTTTGCTGAACTCAGGACTTTAATAACAGATCATAAACCATTCAAGGAAGGGAGATTTCTAAACCTAATCTTTGTTTCCATCTTATCAGACTAAGCTCAACGTGTCCAGTAAAATCCTGGCTAAGGGAAAGTGAAGCTATCAGAACCCCAGGGTAACTGGGGTCCTTTGCCTTCTCTCATTTTCCCTTATTCTGTCAAAACTTTCTGGCTGGCTGCCAAAGCCAGTTTGACTCAGTGGATAGAGCGTCGGCCTGCGGATTGAAAGGTCTCAGGTTCGATTCCGGTCAAGGGCATGTACCTTGGTTGCGGGCACATCCCCAGTAGGGGATGTGCAAGAGGCAGCTGATCAATGTTTCTCTCTCATCGATGTTTCTATCTCTCTCCCTTCCTCTCTGTAAAAAATAAATAAAATATATATATTTTTTAAAACCCTTTCTGGCTGGAGCATGGAGTAAACACCATTCGCACCCACCTCTCGTGGTCTTTCCGTTTGCCTTACTGCATGATAACTGTGGGGAACCCGCAGTCTGAGTTTTCCGAGATCTCAAAGAGACACGTACGTACATCCCCCCTCCCCTCCCTGAGGCGGAGAGGAGATGCTATGGTTCTCATTGTGAATGTGAGCAGCCGGCGGGCAAAGGGTCTGAATGGCGTTGTACAAGGTGGTGCCCACCCGCCTCCCCTCGCAGCCGGGCCTCCTTCCAGGGCTCCCGACCAGGCTCCTCCCCGCTGCCCTCCAAGGAGGCGCTGGTCACAGGTGTGCGGTCCTTGTGGGGGAGCACATTGAACCCGCACACACTCAGACGCGTGGTCCCCGTGAGGGGGTTTCCTCACGCAGCCCCCAGTTAGCTGGAAAGCTAAGTGAACCGAACACCACGTCATCCGCCATGTCATCCTGTCCACTGCGCTTCCTCACACTGCGGACAGGCTGCTGTCAGCCTGGCTGCGTGCGCACTGGGCACCGGGCCCCGACAGCCCGCTGCCCCTCAGTGATGTGCGAGGTCCAATGGCAGCGAGTCGGGGAGACGCGTGGGGGCAGCCACAGCCCCAAAGGCCTGCGGCTCTGTAATTCAATCTCCGCGCCCCCTCCCCCCAGCAGGCGGAGAAAGGGCGGTTTTCGGGAAGAGGATGAACATGCGATACCATTGCAGCAGGGGGTGCGCCAGGGGGTCCTGCTTGTCCATCTGCTTCTTGATCTCCAGGTACGGGGCCTGAAAAAGTCAGTGCACGTCTTGATCATCCTTCAACACTCTCCCTCCTTCCCTCTCCACAAAAGGAGACTCGAGGTGAACAGGCAGGTGTGCTTCAATCTAGCGATGCGTGGAAGGTTGCAGGTGACATGGCAACAGCAACCATCACCCAAGCCGCTCCCCCCCCTCTCCCCCCCGCCCACCCGCACTTACCCGCACATCCTGCTGAGACCTGGGCCTGGCTTCCCTGCCCCTGGCCAGGCCCTGAGGGTGACCCCAGGCCCTGCTGAGCCTTCGCTCAAGGACACCCGAGGCTGCCACACCACAAGCGCTGTGTTGTACCAGCCCACCCGGCCTGACTTTTCAGTAATTCTCACTTACCCTTCCCAAACCCCCTGCCCCGCAGTCCTCTCTCTGTCTCCCCATAGCCCTGGGCCCGGCGTGGCCTCTGGTAAGTGCCAGCCCTCTGTCCCCTGGAGGTGAGCTGGCTCCGGCCGCAGGCCTCCAGTGACATCTGTCCTGCTCCTTGAAGTCCCTCCCGGGCCGACTCTCTGGACAGTGACAGGGTTTTGCTAACATGGAAGCAGAACCTGCAATAGCCACGACTCTAGCTCAGATGTGAAGTGGTGACTTAGGTGTAGATGTTTGCATGGGGAAAAAAAAAAAAAGCGAAGTGTACCTCAGAAAAGCCCTTCTCTTACGAGCATTTAAGGATCTGCCTGGCCCAGAACGAAGGGCGCTCTGTCGGTGACACTGCAGGTCCGTACGGAGGATGGTCCATGCTAGGGAACAGGCCAGTGTAGCGGGATGTTTGTGTGGAAAGGTTTGAGGACTGTGACCATGAAAGCTGACAGTGCCCCAGTGAGTGCCCGGGGGAGGGTGCAGTTATGTTCACCGTCTTAACGGCGCAGGAGGGGAGGCATCAGACAGTGGAGCGAATGCCCAAGGTCACGGGCCACATCTCTGCAAAGCCGGCCTCGGACTGGACCTCCTGAGCCGACTCAGCCGTCTCCACTGCCTCCACTGACCCAGAATAAAGGATGCCACTCCTGCCAGAACTGACCCAGAGCTGACCCACAGCTGACCCACAGCTGACCCTCAGCTGACCCACAGCTGACCTACCGCTGACCCACAGCTGACCTACAGCTGACATATAGCTGACCCACAGCTGACCCACAGCTGACCTACAGCTGACCCAGAGCTGACCTACAGCTGACCTACAGCTGGCCCACAGCTGACATACAGCTGACCCAGAGCTGACCTACAGCTGGCCCACAGCTGACCTACAGCTGACCCACAGCTGACCCAGAGCTGACCTACAGCTGACCCTCAGCTGACCCAGAGCTGACCTACAGCTGACCTACCACTGACCCACAGCTGACCCACAGCTGACCCAGAGCTGACCCACAGCTGACCCACAGCTGACCCACAGCTGACATACAGCTGACCCACAGCTGACCCACAGCTGACTCACAGCTGACCCACAGCTGACCCACAGCTGACCCACAGCTGACCCGCAGCTGACCCCCAGCTGGCCCACAGCTGGCCCACAGTTGGCCCAGAGCCGGGGTGCGGGTATTTTATATCCAAGAGTGGCCTGGGTCCGGGTGGAGTATAAACATCCCGCACAGAGTCCCTGGTGACCAGAACTGCTCCTTAGCTGAGTGACATGCTGCAGTGGGTCCTCTTCTCCGGGGGACATGCATTTGTTTAATTTCCTTCCACAGACAGCTTTTTAGGAAAGAGCCCACAGAACAGAAAGGCGGGGCAGGAGCAGTGCCAAGGCGCCCACTGAGCAGGCAGCGCCGTGGGAGCTCAAGGCTCCGGTTTGCGGACGCCGGCACGGACTGTGACTGAGTGGAGGCATGTTGGGCTTCATGAATAAATAAATAACTACCCAGAGAATCCATAACCAACGTTGGGAACGTAAAGGCACACTACTCTACGTGTCCGGAGAGTAGAGGCCATGGCGGGGTGGGGGCGGGGTGGAGCAAGGCCTGTCTTCCCCCCCCCCCCCCCCCCCCCCCAGCCCTGGACCCCCTCCTGGAGGCAGTGACCCAGGTAACAACTCTCAGCAGCCTCGGGCGTCTCTGGGTGTGCCAGCCTTGACCCTGAACCCGTCACATGCGTGGCTGCCCCTGAGATGGTTCCTCCTATTTACAACGCTGAGGTTGAAGCCTCTCTTCCCATCGTGGTCCGGGCCCAGGCGCAGTCAGTCGCGGGCATGCACTTCCCCAGTGCCCGGCCGCACAGCCCCGTGAGTGATGTGTCAGCCTCTCATCTCGAACCCCGGTCCCTGCTCACCACCTTCCCCACCAAAGCCTCTCTCCTGAAGGCCAAAGTCAGAACTCAGATCCGCAGGACTCTGCTGTCTCCAGAGACTCCTTATCACGTCTAAAACACTTACCTGCAACTTAAGTTTGGTAAGATATTTGTTTTTAACATCAACATGATGTTTTGAAAGCATTCCCACTCGTTAAAATTGACCGTCCAGGACAGTGGACGGCAAACTGCAGCTCCTGAGCCACATGCGGCTCTTTGGCCCCTTGAGTGTGGCTCTTCCACAAAACACCACGGCCTGGGCGAGTCTATGTTGAAGAAGTGGCGTTAGAAGAAGTTTAAGTTTTAAAAAATGTGGCTCTCCAAAAGAAATGTCAATCGTTGTCCTGTTGATGTTTGGCTCTGTTTACTAATGAGTTTGCCAACCACTGGTCTAGGGAGAGGGTGCCAGACTTAACCCCTGATATCCCGCCACGCACTCCAACAGAGGCAGCACACACCACACCGGTGTGACTGAACTAAAACACCGCTTCAGTGCGTTTATGGTTTTAGTCATCTTCCCATGGAGCAGAAGAGTCTGCGTGCACCGCGTGGCCAGCAGCTGCCCAAGCCCGAGCGGCACACTGACCTGTGTCATTTCTCTGATGGACGTGATGCTGTCCAGCGCTTTCATTACTCGATCATAATTCTTCTTCTGTGGGGTTGGGAAAAAACAGTATATTTGCAAGTCTGCACGTTACCGGAGAAACAGAGGATTTCTGAGCGTGAATTCGCCATAAGGACCGTGCTGTGCACGTAAAGGGAAGGCTAAGAAGCTGGTCTAAGGACGCAGGATTGATAACCGAGTTGAGAGGGAAGGAAAGAAAGCAACACCAGGCCCCATGAAGCACCTGGAACCGTGGCCAGCCAAGAGGGGAGGAGCTGTAACTACCAAAAAGATACAGGTTCCTGATTCTGCCTTTCAACTCTAAAATAATAAGGCCGGATGAATACATTAAGCATCATCAAATCCTCCTAAAATACAAAAACCCACTTGGAGTTTCACAATTTCATTTTGCTTTATTCCCATTTGATCGAAGATTGTTCCCCAAAGGGGATGACGGACAGGTGTGTAAACACCGCCGTCCATCCACTCATCATCCACCTGTGAGCACAATGCCAGTGTGTAATATACAATGAGGACAGAAAACCTCCCCCAGAAATTTTATCTGGCCCTTGCTTCTAGAAAAATGCTTTTGATATAAATAGTAAGAGAAATTAAGGCAATTTTAACTGTCATGCAATTTGAAATTTTTATTTCAGGAGAGTTCTGCCTCATATCTGTTAATATGTATAAGAGTTTTCTCAAGAAATGCCAGCAATCAACAATATGAAATGAATTACCACTAACCTTCAGATAACCGAGAGGAGGGGAGGGCAAGGGGCTATACCAAAAATATAATAGGAAAAGGAACATTTGTCCTTTTTATACATGATTCTCATAAAGAGTTATATAAGTTAGAATCTCAAAAACTCTGTGATGACATTAAAACAATCATACTGACCATTATCACTATTAAGCAATGTTTGAGCAATATTTATTACAGCTCTTCATCGACCTTCCACGCATATTTGGGATGTGTAAGATCAAAATGTGGGAGATTTCAATGGGTTTCGTTTCATGAAGCTTTGGAAGTGATGGGAAGGGTGGAGGACAGGAAGTGATGATGTGTGAAGGGTGGGAGGACAGGAAGTGATGGTGTGTGAAGGGTGGAGGACAGGAAGCGATGGTGTGTGAAGGGTGGAGGACAGGAAGTGATGGTGTGTGAAGGGTGGAGGACAGGAAGCGATGGTGTGTGAAGGGTAGAGGACAGAAAGTGATGGTGTGTGAAGGTGGAAGGACAGGAAGTGATGGTGTGTAAAGGGTGGGAAGACAGGAAGTGATAGTGTGTAAAGGGTGAGAGGGCAGGAAGTGATAGTGTGTAAAGGGTGGAAGGACAGGGAAGCAGCAGGACATGGGAAAGATGGCAGCAAATCCCATCAGCAGGAAAGGGTGGGAGTTCCGAGACGGATAGAGCCCAGGCGCTCACTGCCTGCTTGGAGAGGTGGCGGTTTGACAGGAGGGGAAAGCAAGGAGCCTACTCCTCAGCCGATGAAGGAAGCATGTGAGCGACGGGGACTACTCACCCGGGGGTTGAAGGCCAGCATCTGAGGGTCGTTGGGGTCGACCACGGAGGGGTATGGCTCAAAGATGACCACTTTCCTGGGGGACTCCAGGGCAGACCGGCACATGGACACCAGCAGGTCCACCACCTGCAAACACACAGAGACGGTCACCACCCGCCGGCCTGACCAAGCACCCGGCCTGCTGCTCCCCTCACGGCAGTTGGTCAGGGAAGATGCAGGATTGCTATCGGCCCCTCAGATCCGCCTGTGAGACTAGACCAGTGGTCGGCAAACTGCAGCTCCCGAGCCACATGCGGCTCTTTGGCCCTTGAGTTTTTAGCAAAGGCCAGCTTAGGAGTACCCTAATTAAAAACAATGTACCTACCTATATAGTTTAAGTTTTTAAAATGTGGCTCTCAAAAGAAATTTCAATCGTTGTACTGTTGAAATTTGGCTCTGTTGACTAATGAGTTTGCCAGCCACTGGGCTAGACCGAATTCAACCACAGCTGACCATTATTTACAGGGATACCTGTTGCTCCCAATTACTCACGTCCTAATACCCCCTCCAACAAGGGTTAAGTATACGTATATAACTTTAAGATGAGGATAATCTGCCACTCTGTTCCTTGCCACTAGTGCATGCTGTTAGAATATCATAGGACCACACAGTATGTTTTTGTATAGGGATGGTCTAGCCTTCCTTAACTAATTTTTCTTTTTCTATGACTTTCCTTTCTAGGTTTATTAGTAATTTAGCTATACTCCATAAATGAATAAAAATAAGGAGCCAATTGAAATTCCGATGGAATTGTGGGAAGTAATACATTTACGGTAGGCATCTTCATAATTCATTTTTCCTCCCAGAAACAGGGACGGCTTCTCTACCTCGGAACGACTTTCTGTCTGTTTTTCCATTTTTCTTCCTCCGCCACACACCCTGGGACTGAGAAACCAAATGCTCTCTCTCGCTGACATGCTCTGCCCATTCTCTTCTCGTCTGGTTTGAGAAATCAGTAGCATCCCACTTTACGGCACTACCAGCCCACAGGTCAGTCTCAGTAAGGCCTGTGCCGCTCCCAGGTCAGCACCGCCCGAGGGAAAGAGCCACAGGGCGGCCCACACCCCGGGAGCGGGGCCGCGCCTCCCTGGGCAGCTGCGGAACCACGGCCACGCTCGGACAGACGGCGGCGTCTGTCCTGCCTCACTGTCGGCGGCCGTGTGCTTTCACACCCAGCCATCAGGAAGGTGCCCCGGAAGAGCAGGGGGCAGTGACTGGTGAATGAGAGCCAAGTTCTCAAGTCCCGGGCCGGTACCTGAGCCCCCGTGGCGATCTCGTCGGCCGCCTCGTTCATCACGCCCAGCGTCTGGAAGGCGAACACGCACAGCTCGCGCTCGCACACCGTGGGCTGCAAGGGAAGGAGGAGCGGTCACGACCTCCCGGCCCACCTCCGACGCCTGGAGGGATGGTGTCCGGTTGAACACATGGGGAAGGGAAAGGCTCTCGATGCCGGAGAGAAAGGAGGCGCATGCTTTACTCTAGGGGTGTCGAACTCAACCAGAGAAGGGGCCAAAATCTAAAATCCAGCCTAAATCGCGGGCCGAATGGTTTACTGAACAGTCATAAACTGTCATTGTGATGGAAACGCAGCGGAGTGCAGTGATGACAGCGCGGTGCGGGCCACATTGCAAGGCCTGGCGGGACGGATTTGGCCCGCGGGCCTTGTGTTTGACACATGTGCTTTTACTCCATAAAAACGTCTGTAGGGGAGTCACACATGGTAAGTCACCATGCACTGATCTAGGCACAGACGGGATTAGTTAGGAAATCTGTGTCAGCGAGGCGTGGGCGCCTGCAGTAGGAAGGCTTGAGCAATAGACGAAAATATCCCTCAACTGAAAAGCCCACTTCTCCTGCTTCTTACGCACTCACACATCCTATCTAATAAAATAGTAATATGCAAATTGACCGTCACTCCCACACACAAGATGGCCGGCAGGGGAGGGCAGTCAGGGGTGACCGGGCCTGCAGGAGGGGCAATTGGGGTGGGGAGGATTAGGCTGCAGGGGAGGACAGTTGGTGACAACCAGGCTGGCAAAGGAGGGCAGTTAGGGGCAATTGGGCCAGCAGGGGAACAGTTAGGCGTCAATCAGGCTAGCAGGGGAGTGGTTAGGGGGTGATCAGACTGGCAGGCAGAAGCAATTTAGGGGCAATCAGGCAGGCAGGCAAGTGAGTGGTTGGAAGCCAGCAGTCCTAGATTGTGAGAGGGATGTCTGACTGCCGTTTACCAGTATTGGATCTAAATGGTTGAACATCCCTCG
This sequence comes from Pipistrellus kuhlii, assembly GCF_014108245.1. Lineage (NCBI taxonomy): Eukaryota > Metazoa > Chordata > Mammalia > Chiroptera > Vespertilionidae > Pipistrellus > Pipistrellus kuhlii. The sequence goes on from NW_023425540.1 coordinate 2,612,832, forward strand.
AGGGGTCCCAGATTGGAAAGGGTGCAGGCTGGGCTGAGGGACACCCCTCCCCCAGGCACGAATTTCGTGCACCAGGCCTCTAGTAAGTTTTAAAGAGAAGTAGATCCCTAAGCTGGTGGTATACTAACAAGCACGGTGCAACCCCACATCTGTGTAAAAGGAATAAGAAGGAGAAAGCCGCCTTCTCCTAAGTCACTGTCTTTGGAAGCAGCATGACTCTGCTCACTTGCTCCCCAGCTCTTGAAAGTTTGGTTTTGTCGCAACGATTTTCCACTTCCATGACCTCCCGAAGTCACGGCCCCGAGACACGCACTGGAGAGAAAGGAGTCGCGTTTCCTGTGCCTTTCGCTCTGAGGAGCCTCCTCTTACGCGAGGCCATCCCCGGCCACCACTCGCTCGGCGGAAGCGCGTCTGTGAGTGCCGCTGCCCTGCCGTTCACCTCAGGGGCCCCTGGCCTCTGCTCACGGCGGGAGGCCGCCCCCTCAGAACATCCTTTCTGCTCGGACAGGGCTCCCGTGGTGGCTTTGTGGGCAGGGAGCGTGACCAGTCACTAAGGTTTCTGGCTCATGTTCCCCTCCGAGAATTTTTTTAATGATGTATTTCCTTTGTCAGTCTTAAATGTGCAGTTTGATTCCATTTCAGAAACAATGATTTTAGAGAGAATAAGTTTAGGAGCAGGTGGGGGAGAGAAAGAGAAGGCAAGAGGGAGAGAGGGAGAGAGGGAGAAAGATTTGTTGTCCCATTTATTTATATATCCATTGGCTGATTCTCGTCTGTTCCCTGACCCGGGATCAAACCCACCAGCCTTGGCATATCAGGCGATGCTCTAACCAGCGAAGCTACCCGGCCAGGGTTTAGTGTTACCTCCTTAGCGTTATATTGTTACAGCCTTCATACAATAAGGTCCCATAATCTAAACTGTCAACCACTCGACACCGTATTTGTGGTTTTCACCATGCAGTTTCCCGCCTCCCCGCCCGCCAGCCCCTCCGCCCGGCTGGACACTGACCCTGAGCATGGGGCCGTTGAGGAAGACGTGGCGCTCGTCACACACCACGCAGTGCTCGTTCAGCACGGGGATCCGCTGCTCCGCGAACTCGATGGTCTGCAGGCCACGGAGAGGGCGTGAGGGGGCTGCGGGGCGTGGCCCACGGACAGCCCCACGAAGCCGCTCTCCCGCGGGGTGCTCGGCCCTACCTGCACGAGGAAGCCGCGGTCTCGGACGGGGACGCATTTGGCACCATTTGGCTGTGAAGGCAAAGGAGGAGGACAGATCAGAGTTTTAGAAGCGGGAGATGGGCCAGTCCTAGCCTCTCACTCCGTGCACCGCCAACGGAAGCAGCTGTGAGCTTTCTAACAGCACCTGTCGCGGGAGCCGGCCGCCGGTCCCACACGGAGGTGGGGGGTCCCGGGGTGACAGAACACGTCCTGCCACGAACCTGGTCTGCACTGAGTGATATGCCTCCTTCCTGGTAAAAAACTGGCATCTTTACATCGTCACACACACCGACTTCCTCCGCTCCTCAGGGCCCATGCCCCGCCCCCTCCCTGAGAGCATCTCCATCTCACTTTTCAATCACCTGTGAGAGCTTCATACACCTGTCCCAACGCAGACACCCATCGCCCGTTCAGACAGGCACCGAGAGGCCGGCGGCACTAACCGACTCAATTCCAGCCTCCGCACAGGACGTCCGAGCTGCCCTCTCCTAGCGGCGGCTGACAGGCCAGTCCGGCTTCTATGGAACTGACATTACGTCCCAAACGCCCTCGTCAGTGTTGGTAAGAAATGGGCTTTAAGGGATGTCTACATAACATTACCAGTACGCTCCAGCACATTTTCCTAACACGAATATCATCTCGTGGTGAAATGTACAGTTTAATTTTAGAAATTAATCTGTACAAGAAACGCAACCTTCTAAAAGCAGACCTTTTCTCGCTGCCGTTGCATCCATGGCTAGGCGTTCCCATGTGTGTAGTTAAGAGCTACATACTCCTGTCCCAACGCAGACACACACTCACCAACAGCAATCCAAGCACGGACTGTGGCCGATTCTAAGCAAATGACATACATACGGCAGGTCTGCTTCTTCACCTGACACTGACTAGAAGGCAGGCCCCTCCGGAGGTACATTCTGTGTCAGATTGGCTCCCAGTAACCACCCCCCAAAGTTAAGTTTTAATACATCCATCTCCCCCCACTCCTGCACCCCATCCCCTAGCCCCCCGCCCCCCCACAATACAGCAGCTTCAGGATTAGTGACCTCGGTTTACAGACACAAGAGCAGCTTCGGGTGAGGCACCAGCTACAGCCGTGAATGCCGCGATGGTGCTGGTGGCCCGCTGTCCTCCGGGACAGGACAGAGAGAACAGACGGGCCTTGTCCTCCACCACTTGGGTGAGCCAACTAGAGGTCAGCCCCGCCCTCTTCACCAAGCACCTGACTTCCAGCCTGGGTGGGGAGATGCTCTGGGGGCCCTACGGACAGGACCCCGCAGACCCTCCCAAGTCCGGGCAAGAAGTGGGCGTGAAGGGACGTCTCCCTCAAATCACTGCGGGTGCCAATGCATTTGCTCAGACACAGAGAGCCAACGTCAGCATCCCAGCACCGGGGCCAACGCCCGTGTGCCCCAGCAGTACTCACACACCCGGAGGGTTCATGAAAAGCAGCAGCATCGCGCCCTCTCCTCTCCCAGCTCCCCGCTAAGGCCCAGAGGGTCCCCCCCACCCCCCGGCCGCCCCATGAACCGTGACCGAGCGGTACGCACAGTGGGCTGGGCGGCGGGCGCCAGGATGCCCATGAGCCCTGAGGTGAGGGACAGCCGGCGGCCCTCGGGGGGCTCTGGGCAGGGCTCGGCGCGGTTGGCCCGGGGGGCGGCGGTGGCCTTGCCGAGCAGCCGGGGCGCCTTGAGGCCGTACAGCTCGTCCACGCGGAGGCCGCCGGCGTGGGGCCTGCCCAGCAGCCGCTGCGCCTTGGGGTGCTCGCAGCGCGGGTCCCCCGAGCAGGAGCGCGTCAAGAGCTTGTGGGGCTTGAGGGGGGCGCAGTCCTCGGGTGTAGGGGCGCCGGGGCAGGCCCGGCCCAGCAGTCTGTGCGGCTTGAGGGCGCCCACGGCCTGCTCGGCCCGGGGGTCGCTGGACAGGGAGCGGCCGAAGGGCCGGTGGGCCTTGGGGGCGCCGTCCTCGGCCTTGGCGCCGCCGCACGTCCTCCGCAGCAGCTTGTGCGTCTTGGAGAGCCCGTCCTGCTCGGCCTTCAGCTTGGCCTTGCTCTTCCCGCAGCCCGGGGGAGGGTAGCTGGGCGACCTGCAAGAGGGAAGCACGGTGAGTGTGGGGCCCGCGGGAGATCGGACCCCAGGGGACCCTGGTTGGGCCCGTCCGCTCCGCTGCGTGACACACCCCACCCTCTGTGCACACCACCCAGCCCCCCACCACCCAGCCCACCACCCAGCCCCAGCGGAAACCAGGAGCGTGCGGAAGGACCGCAGGAACTGGAATGCATTTTCCCTGAAAAGCAAACACGGGTTACCGGGACTTCCCTCTCCTCCTCCTCCCCACCGAGTCCCGCAGGGAGCTGACGCAGGCAGAGAGAACTCAGTCTGGGTCCCTGTAAGAAGACACGCTCGGACGGGTATCTGCCTATGTGTCTGTCCATTCTCGGAAGTGTCAGGGAGAGAACAGAAAGGGTGCTGGGAGCTGAGTGCCAGGGAGCCAGCCGGCCCCTCGCCCGGGCGGGGGCAGTACCCACCTGCGCAGGGTGGAAAACAAATGCAGGGGGGACTTCACCTTCCTCTCCGACAGCTTCTTGCCATGCAGGCAGCTGGGCCTGTCTTTGCTCTGCTTCCACTGCTGCGTGACGAAGGTCTGCATGATCCTGTCAATAAAGGGAGTCTGTTACCACAGGCTGAGGCCCCGGTGGTGAGAACTGAGCATTCACTCTGCAGAGAACCATTTACCAAAGGGAAAGAGACATGCAGTGGTGACTGGGGAGAGGCCACTTAGAATCACACAGGATGTTTTTGTGTGCAGAAAGCAGCAGCATCCAGAAATATTTTAGACTTTATGAATTATTATTAACTAGAGGCCCAGTGCATGGGGGAGGGTCCCTCAGCCCGGCCTGCCCCTCTCACAGTCCGGGAGCCCTCAGGGGCAGGAGGCCACCTGGCAATCAGGGGAAGGCGACACCCCCATCACAGCTCTGCTGCTGCCACTGCCTGCAGCGCAAGCCTCGGCAGGCCCTGGTTACCCGAGCCTCGAGCTGGCTCTGGGTGGCTGGGGAGCTGGGGGGAAACTTATATACTGATATGTATTGCCCATGGACACAGAAAATAGTGTGGTGACAGCCTGAGTGAGGGGGAGTCAGGGGTGGGCAGAGGAGGGCCAAAGAAAGGAATAGGGGGCATCTGTAATACCGTAAAAAAAATACATTAAAAAATAAATCAATGCAATAGCATTATTAGTCATCTGGGGAGCAGCAGGGGAGCTGGCGGTACTAGCAATGCACTCTGCCAACTTGATGCCCACTCAACCTGGGCATCGCGGGAGCTGCTCCCCAGGTGCCACGTGGAAGAGCGCCTACTGCACACAAGGGGGCAGCGATGAGCAGAGGAAAACTCGGCCCCTGAAAGGACACGGAGTTCTCATTCCACGGAAAACTCACTTTTTCAGCTGGTGTCCCAGTCCGAATCGCTCTTTGGTGGAAATCTGAAAGACATCGACAGTGGGCACTGAAAAGAAAAAAACAGTCACCAGGTGAAGGGGGAAGTCCCCAGTCAGGAAACGGGGAAGTAATAGGTGTACATCTGTGTGTGCGTGTATATGTACATGTAAGAAATGCTAGATACAGACATGTGTACACATTACATAACATGTAATAGACACACATTTAGAAATAGGGTACACAGTGCTATCCATTTCTTTGATGCTTTCAATACAGTCATCTTGAAGATCTTTTTTGATCATTATGCTATATACTAAGGCATAATATGTGTATACATAAAAATGTGCAACGTGTATAGTAATGAAGAATGATCTTCAAAAAAAACCACATTAATTGTAAATAGCAATGTGTAGGAGAGTGAGCACTATTCTTCCAGTGGAAGAAAGATGTACATACATCTTTTTATTATATCCTCACCCAAGAATGTTTTTATTAATTTTTAGAGAGAGGAAGGGAGATAGAAATAAGTAGAAAGAGAGAGAGAAAGAGATCAATGTGAATGAGAAACATCAGTTCGTTTCCTCTTGTAGGCACCCCTACCAGGGATTGAACCTACATGTGAGGCATGCGCCCTGACCAGGAATTGAACGGCCACCCTTTTTGGTGTATGGATGATTGCCAACCCACAGAGCCACCTGCCAGGGCTATCAGCACACCTTTTCCTGGAATAAAATAATGGAGTGTGAGAGTAAGGCTCAGGCGACTTCTGGAGGCCCTGTCATGGGCTTCATATTTCTACCAGATACACGCACTCTGTCCGTTCGTCACTGTGTGTGTGAGATTAAAAACCTCTCCGAAAGGTCACCCACCACCGCCATTCAATAGTTTTAAGGCGTATTCCACAGAGAACACCCATAAAGCATTTTCACATTTCAAAAAGGTGAAGGTATTCCATTTTTCCTTGTCTCTTATAATTTGGGTTGGGGGGGGGGGCTGCTTACCATACGTGGAAATTATCTTAATGGAAGAAATCAGGCCCAAATCACACTAATTTCTGAAAGAAGTGCATTTCAACACCTGCTTCCACACTGAGCACAGCCAAACCCCATCTCCGGGAATAAAGTAAACAATCTTGGGGGATTCTTGATTTATGTTCCCAACAAAATTCAGAATAACGTCGCATAGATAAAATGAATGCGACTGATGGGAGAGAGGAAACAGGATCGGTGAAGATGGGAGTCAAATTAAAAACAGAAGGGGACATTCAGTCAAAGGCTGAATCCTGAGAACATTCGCTTAATGAAATAAAGTTACACGTTCTCGGGGAGAAGGATGAGGCACTAAGACAGAGGGCAAAAGCGTGGAAGGCAGAGGCGTCAGACACCATCGATGCTCATCAGAGCAAGGGATACCAGAGGAACAACTGTAACGTTTGAGTGACTTAAGACTTAAGTCGATCAATTTGAAAGCCATAAAAATAGCCCTAACAGGTGTAGCTCAGTGAATAGAGCGTCAGCCTGCAGACAGAAGGGTCCCAGGTCCGATTCCGGTCAAGGGCATGTACCTTAGTTGCAGGCACATCCCCAGTAGGAGGTGTGCAGAAGGCAGCTGATCAATGTTTCTAACTCTCCATCTCTCTCCCTCTCTGTAAAAAATCAATAAAAACATTCTTTGAAAATAAAAGAGAGAAAATAGTCCAGTAAGTACAATACATATAACAAATACGAAGAGAACCAAAATAGTTTTCTTACAAAGAAACAAAACTAAAACACTTTCGGATATAAACTAGCATGGTTTTTTCAAGGCATTTTTGCTTCTTGGGGGTAACTGTTAGGGCCCCATAAGTTTACACGTGGTCAAGCTGGTCAAAGGGTTGTCCTCAGATGTGAGAAGACAGAAGACAGAAGACAAAACCCTCATGTTCCTTTGGCTGACTAACCATTAAACATGTAAGCCAACTAACAGAGATGAAAACGTTGAATGATGGAGGAGTTCTAATCCTAAGTGCGTGACACTGAGCCGTAAAACCACCTAAACATGAACTGACACAAAATTGTTAAAGTATTTCTAAAACCATGCAACCGTGACAAGTCTTTGAAGAGATGACGTGAAGGGGAATCTCTGCCTAGAGTCGAAGATCATATTTAAAAATGAGCAGCGGCGGTCAGCTCCCATAAAGGCATGCCACGTTCTCGTCTCAGCGTGGAGTTGGGGAACAGGTGAACTGGCCCAGTTTTGTGTCTGACCCCGCTAACCCAGACACAAACACGCTCTGACCCTCTAACTCAGACACAAACACGCGCTGACAAGAGCTTCTTCTCCTCTCGCCACCATCAGAGGGAAATTAGGGATGCACGTTGGCTTGGGGACTGAAGGGTCCGGGTTTGATTCCGGTCAAGGGCATGTACCTTGGTTGCAGGCATATCCCCAGTAGGGGGTGTGCAAGAGGCAGCTGATCAATGACTCTCTCTCATCGATGTTTCTAACTCCCTATCTCTCTCCCTTCCTCTCTGTACAAAATCAATAAAATATATTTTTCTTAAATTAAATCTCAGGATCTAAAGACAGGATTTCAGCTTCTACCATACGCAAAGTTCTCTGTTAGGTGTTAATGTGCTTATTTCCCAGACACTTGTCAACTTCTGAAATCTATACAACTAAATGGTACATGTTTCTCTTCCTAGTAGTCATACCGGTAGTAAACCATCTTTGTGTGCTTAAATATCATTATCAAGACAGCCACAGTTACTCTCAAAATTACCAAATGCACAGTCATCTTGCTTAATGCACAATGCACAACTGAATACTCAAAATAATAGAGAAATAAAGTCAACCTGGGCCATTTAAATACTGTGTGAGTGAGCAGTGTAGTCGGACAATTATAGGTTCTGTTCGAATCACTTCCCAAGCCACAGCAATCTCCTCCTGTGCAAATAAATATATTATAAAGATGAATTAGTCATCTTGTAGAGCCTTGATGTATTTTCCCAATTAAAAAATATTTAAATTATTTTGAAGAAATGCATAAATCATTAAGGCCTACAAATTATCGCAAAACCTACGGTTTATGAAAAGAAAACCAAAGTACTTTTAATTTTTGCCTTTTTGCATGAAAATAAAAATGAAAACTTAAGAAATACTGAAGCACTGAATTAAGAGAATGCAAATTTCAGAGTATATTTAAAAATCAACACAAATATATATGTATTATATACATATATTTATATATATATATGTATATATATAAAATCTGTTTCTTCAGCCAATCGTAGCATTTTTTCATAAATCATTCTGAAAAAGTCAATGCATTACTAATAGCATTATAACAAAAATTAGATTTCCTCCAATAAAAATAAGCGTTTTTTAAAGGTAGCCATCACATGGCATGAATTGATACTTACATCAAGAAAGCTGACATCGACATGCAGATCAATATCTACGTCATCAATGGCTCCATACTCCCTGGAAGCAGAGGTTAACGTCAATATTTTCAATTTCCTTAAAAGACATGGTGTCCTGGCTTACTTTAAATTAAAAATTTAATCATGATCCCTCTGTCCCTGATGACCAGAGAGCTCGGAAACGCCTGTGGACCTGATTCACCGGACTCCATGTGGCTGGATGCCTCTCCTAGGACCTACTGCAATCATCTAGCCCACTGTTCGGCAAACTCATCAGTCCACAGAGCCAAATATCAACAGGACAACGATTGACATTTCTTCTGAGAGCCACATTTCTTAAACTTAAACTTCTTCTAACGCCACTTCTTCAACATAGACTCGCCCAGGCCGTGGTGTTTTGTGGAAGAGCCACACACACTCAAGGGGCCAAAGAGCCGCCTGTGGCTCGCGAGCCGCAGTTTAACTGACCACGGATCTAGACGCCTTCCCGCCTTTGGCCTCCGGCCCGTGCACGTGTCAGCCCCAGAGCTGTTTGGTCCCAGGTTCGAAGGCCGCTGCTCTCTGGAGCACGTCACAGTCCTCTCGCCGGCCTGTCTGGCTCACTGCGCGCCTACAGGTGCAGCGCTGCCTCCAGAGGCTGGAGGAGGTTCTGAGGGGAGGAGGGCGGGGAGAGTGTACGGCCCCAATAACCTGTCTGGGAATTTTCCTTCCATGTGAGACACCAGTGTCTGCCACGTAGCAGGCCCTGTTTTCACAGGCAGCTCTGAAAGTCTGACACATCAAAACTAAAATAGGAATGTTCCACACTAAGATGTTACAAAGACCAACTTTTTCCAGCCGGGGAGAGACGCAAACCAGCGTATTTTTTTAAGTTAACGGTGAGTGTACCATTGTGGACGAAAAGAGCCACATGCTAACCTGACAAGCTCAGGGGAGGCCTGTGTGGCAGTCTTGCAAACTCAGACCTAAAGTCACCACAAAGGATGGTTTGGAAATTAAATATGTAACTACAAACAGGTTAGAGTGGGTAGTCATGTCCTAGGCCGATATTTTCCCTGACAAAGATCAACTCAGATCTTTACTGAGCCCATTTGCCTTTTTGCCTCTAAGATAACATATCTGTGAGATGTCTGGGTAACTTGTAATTTCCTTTCCCCCTCTCCCCCCCAGACCTCTCAGGACACAACAAATGGCCTCAAGATATTCCCTTATTGTTATTGTTATCAAGTTAATTGTCAACTGTTAATTAGATAAAGTATCCTGTATCCATCTCTGTAAAAGAAGCTCATGTCCATCATTTCACCTTTTACCCTGTCCCAGAGGTTTCCCCGCTTTGCTCTGTCCCCCCTCCCTAATCTATCACCAATGAATTTCATGTAACTCACCTACGTCCCTTTCCTTTGATTTCAGTGTATAAATATAGATGTAACCCGCCATTCTCCGGAGCATTATCTCAATCCGTTGAGGTTCTACTTCCGGGCGTATGTCGACAGTTTTGGCTCAAATAAACTCCCAAAAATTCTTTACAGGTTTCAATGGTTTGGGGATTTTTTGTTTGTTTGTTTGTTTGTTTTTTGGTTAACAGCATGAAAACAATGGTGTTTAGAGTCTCCATATACTATTATCCTAATCTCTATTTTTTATATTTCTATAAAAGTCTGGTTTCAGATGCTATACGCAGCCAACTGCAGAGAGAGCAGACGTGATGGACGTTAATGGCCAATACTTAGGGAGCCCTGGTGCCAGAGCTGCTCTCAGGAGTTCACACACCTGATCACGTGATCACAGGCGCTAATTCACAGATGCACGGACCCGACCGAGGCCCCAGGCGATAAAGTCAGCTAGCCCCCCTCACTCCGGAGGGAGCTGGGATTCGAATACATTTGTCCTATTTATTTATTTATTTATTTATGCGGGTGCTTCATCAGTTCAGTTTCGGAGGAACTGCCTGTTGTGTGGAAACCAGGTCGGACATTAAGGGAGGACCTCATCAGGGCCTCGCCACACCTTCCCACGAGCACACCACTGCCGCCCTCGTTCCCAAATGAGACCACGGAGGTTCAGGGAGGCACCAGCTGCCTAAGGGCAGGTACAAAGTCAGTGGAGACCTTGGGTGCCTCTGTGCCTAACCCATGGGCACAGATAGTAGTGTGGTAAAGGCCTAGGAGGGGTGGGAGCGAGGTGGAGGGGGCCAATGGGGAAGGGGAGACATATCTAATGATTTCAACAATAAACTTTTTGAAAAGTCAGTGGGAACGCCAGGCACTGAGTTCACTCCCACCCTCAACTCTGCTGAGCACAGCAGGTGGCACACAGTTCAGTAGTTGATGAAAATGCCGGAGAAAGCACCAGGGAGGCACATGGGCATTCTTCCTTAATGGCTGCCAGCTGGACCCAAGGCGACAGGCAAAGCCAAGTCTTGGTTACCCATAGAACCAAAAAGGCAGACGTGTTCTCAGCACTGAGTCTTATCTTTGCCCAGATGTGGGGAGTGGGTTTTGATATGTAAATCCAGTCAAGCACCAGGAATACTGGGGCCTACTCAAGAATGCAAATAATCTCCTTTGTCCTGATTTTGGTAAAACTTCTTAGTATTTGGGATGGGAAATAAACTCACTGCATCCTCTCTGGGTCACTGCCTCTCTAGCAGAAGAGGGCAGCGATCCCACCGGTTCCAGCTTTTTCCTTCTATCTGTCTCTCTCTCTTTCTTTCTTTCTTTCTTTTATTTCTCAATCCCCGGCCGCCTCTACTTCAAGAACCGGATCATCTCTCTTTCCGTGCTGGACGTGGAAAAGAGGGACCCCCCCCCCGGACCCCCCCTTGCCACAAATGCCAACGTATCGCACGTATATTCGAGTGATGCCAACACAGTGCAAACTGTGGCACTTCTGCAGGATTCAGAGAAAGTATGTTTAATAACTAAGTGGTTCATGTAATTCAGTGAACAAAGAAATCCAGGTGGTCTTTTTGATGCCTAGGACAAATTGCAGCATTTCAAATACAATAACTCAGCCTTTCCGCTTCCTACATTCTCCCCTCAAAAATATGCAAACACTGAGCATGTTTTCATTATTAAAAAGAAAATTGTTCTTTTCATTCTTTCCTAGTAATACTTTTAAAGGTTAAAAGGCTAAAAATTATTCAGGCAGCAATTTTTTTTAATAGCATGGGTCATAACATCTGTGTTTTTCAGAGTAGGAACCTTTATAATCTTATGCAAATTCAGAGGTGAAAATATGCCAATCGAGTTACGCAATTATCCGGAGGTGAGGACAAGAATAAGGTGCAAGTGCATGAATCATGCTTCTGCGCCTCGTGTTCTGGGTTCAGGAAAGGCCAGGTAGTACCTATGCTAGGCTCTCAGGCACACAGACCCGCTGTCACATATTCCGCCTGCTGTCTGGGTGGTTTCCCCCCACGGACCTTTAAAAAAGCATGCACCATGTGCAGCTCAGGGGCCCTTAGGCAGGGCCAGCAGCCAGTGGCCACCATGTTCTGACCCTGACCTCTGGCACGCTATTCGTAAACACGAGAAGAGAATGTGCTGAATGTGCACAGTGAGGCGGGAGAGAGGAAGTGCCAGGCAGTGTGATGAGGGACACAGCCTGCTGACGACATTCGCGACACTCCTACGGGTGCGGGAGCCAGGACTAAACCACCCCCAGACAACAGCATGTGCAAACTTTCACCTGGAAACTGTATGTGACAGCAGAAATTCGGGGGGGAGGGAGGGAGGAGATGAATCAAGTCTTTTTATAAGTACACTAGAGGCCCAGTGCACAAAACTAGTCCAGGCCTGGCTAGGGATCCCCGCCTCACCATCTCTTCCCCTCTCCATCTCTTCCTCTCCTCCTTCCCTCGCTGCCCTCAACTGCCACCACCACCCTGGTTTCATGTCCCAGCCTGGGACCGGCCCTGACTGGGTGATTGGGACCTGCCAGCCCAGGGAGAGACCGGGAGGTTGGCCAGCAAGCCCTATCAGCGATCGGGACCTGCGAGCTGGGGGCAGCTCCTGCATTGAGCGTCTGCCCCCTGGTTGTCAGTGTGCATCATTCTGGTCATTCCGGTCCTTGGTTGTAATGGCTGCTTAGGCTTTTATATGTGTAGATGGCTATGCAGTAAATTTCACAGTGAAAAACACGAAACATCCTCATTTTGTAGCGCGGCTCCAGGTGAGACCTATGCAGGCTAGTGACGGGTTAATCACGTCCGCACGGAACTACGCCCGTCCCTCAGGAGGCTGAGTCAGACTGTCACCCGTGCAAACGAGGTGACTCCGCACAACCAGCTCTGCTCCGGGACACGGCTGGGTGGAATGGAAAGAACCGGCTCTCACAAATGCATCCTCCGCCGCTTTTCCTGTCTCCCCCTCACCCTTTCCCGACAGGTCTGCCTCTGTGGAGGCGGCTGTCCCTCACAGAGGACTCAGATTGGTTGGCTGCCCACCTCATCAGATGTCGCATTAAAAAAACAGACACCAAATAGCCTAGTATGCATATTGAGGTGCTTCTGCTCTTCAAACCCCATTAAGTTCTTATAAACCGCAATTAAGTGAGAGAACAGCTCATTAGGACAGCCTCGGCTCGACAGAGTTAGAGCCTCGCAAGGAAGATGAGGCCCAGACCTGGCGCCTAACCCTCCCCCTCCCCCATGTCCAGCCCTCAGTGTCTGAGCCTAGTCCAGTGGTCGGCAAACGCATTAGTCCACAGAGCCAAATATCAGCCAGGACAACGACTGGAATTTCTTTGGAGAGCCAAATTTTTTTTTAAAAACTTCTTCTAACGCCACTTCTTCAAAATAGACTCGACCAGGCCGTGGTATTTTGTGGAAGAGCCACCCTCAAGGGGCCAAAGAGCTGCATGTGGCTCGAGAGCTGCAATTGGCCGACCATGGGCCTAGACCACATGTGTCAAACACAAGGCCCGCGGGCCAAATCCGTCCCACCAGGCCTTGCAATGTGGCCCGCACCGCGCTGTCATCACTGCACTCCGCTGCGTTTCCATCACAATGACAGTTTATGACTGTTCAGTAAACCATTCGGCCCGCGATTTAGGCTGGATTTTAGATTTTGGCCCCTTCTCTGATTGAGTTCGACACCCCTAGCCTAGACAGTACCTTCCTTCTCATTTGAGAAAATCACTCTCGTCCTGCTGAGAGTCACCTTCACGTCACTAGGCCTCTGGGAGGCTGTTTATTCTGGAGACATCTTCTGGATGGAGCTGGAGAGAATCGAGAGGAAATCTAAAGCAGGCACGAACATGGCCTGCGTTTGTGGAGATTTGAATTGGATCAAAACGGGTAAGTGGTTTAAGCAAGTGAAATAAGCACAGCCATTTATGACGTCATTTAAACAAAGTCCCAAATATCTGTCTAATTTCCACAGTTGATAAAGGGTCCATAATTTCACCAATAATGGGAAATAGTAGAGATTATCAGAGGTGTTTCATCAATGCCTGCTGAAGGAAAACACAAGCAATGCCATCTGTATGTGGCAGTGTGAGAGAGGCCTCGGCAGCGTGGGAACAAGGTGTTTTTAAACGTCTGACCTCTAAGAGCAGTCAACACGGGCGCAGGCCGCCCTCCAACCAGCCCACGCGCCTCACAGGAAGAAGCTAAGACCATGCTGCTGCCTCGGTGGTTAACCATCCCCCCGGCTTTTTCTCTTTAGTGGGAGAGGGGGTTACATTGCCGCAATGAGAGTGTTAAGCTTTCAAGTGGTCACTATGAAAAAGTCATTGTTTGGGACGTTGTGGGTAGTTCTCACTGCCTCCTTCACTCGCTCACTCTGAAGCACTCCCAGAACGGCCCTGCCCGGAGGACAGGAGGGACCCGCAGTGCAACGATCGCAGCTAATTCACTAAAACCTGGAAAATGGTAAAGATGTGCTTTTCCCACATAATCACTCTCCCGCTGTTACAGCTGCCTAGACCTCGGGGGTGGGGGGTGGGGGGGTGGAGCGGGTGTGCACAGCCCCAGCTCCCCGCGGCTGGGGAGGTGTGGCTTCCAGGAGAAGCACTCGGATTAGGAATCACCTGCAGCTGCTGCTCTTCCCCACAGAACGCGCTTGTTCGGTCTCACAATCCGCTGTGTCCAGCGAAGAGACAGGAACCGGGGCATGGAGGCAGCCCCTGAGAACCACCCGGAACCCACAGAACCCTCCCAGAACCCACCCACAGATCCCACCCAGAACTCCCTCACGTATGAGTTTCAGACAGGCCCGTGCTGCACAAACCACCAGAATGCAAGCAGGATTGAAATCCAACCAAAACAAAGCAAGCACCGAAGAGGGGGAGAGATCAACCAAAGGACTCGTGTGCATGCCTACCCGCCTACCCAATGGACACAGACAGACACACGGTGTGAGGGCAGGAGTGTGTGTGTGGGGGGGGAGGTGTAAGGACACATATGTAATGCCTTAATCAATAAAGGAATTTAAAAAAAAACAACTCACAGGCGAGAGCAGGACAGGGAGGGAGGACAGAGCCCAGCGGACGGGAGTGCCCGAGGTTCAGGCAGAGCCGCCTGGCCGGGCCCAGGGAAGGCCGCAGGGTGAGCGGGCTGCGGCCTCGATGAGGAAAGAAGAAAGTGGCCGAGCCAGCGCCCGGGGCCAGGAGGAAGCAGGCAGGTGTGCGGCTGGACCGGCTCCCGTTTGGGGGGTAAAGGCCGGGAGGCCGGGGCCCAGGGGCTGGGACCCGGAACCTGCAGCATTGGGCTCGCTCAGGGAGGGAACCCCAGGGTGTACGGGGGGTCCTCACATTAAGGAGAGAAAAGAGGGGTTGAGTGGAGGGCAGGCTCTTCCCAGTGACGAAAACGAATAACAGCGGTCTGGAAAGGCACCGCCAAAGAACACACTGAGCGGCCGCAGGGGAAGACGCACCCCGCTCAGGTACACCCTGTGCACAGCCAGGAAGTCTCTTCCCTCCTGCTTCTGAGGCAGGAGCGGCGGCCAGGGCCCTGGTGGCCGTGGGCATACGTGCTATCTCCTCGTACTGCTCGCATGCAGGTGTGGTGACAACAGCCCGGGCCTCGCTGGCCCCGTCTGCCATCGGAACTGGGGGACACACTGAAGCCTGGGTCCTAGCAGCACATGCTCTCCTCGCTAACTATCTCTCCTGCCGTCGGTGGCATCTTAATCCACGCATACAGGCCCCCACGGCGATGCGAGGCCGTCCTGCGGAAGCAGGAGCACACGGAAGCTCCCAAACGTTTTCCAACGTCCTGGAGCCCAAGGAAACGTGCACTGACGTCACTGCCCCCGGGCCCCCCTCACCGACGGCCGCCGCCCCGCCGCCCTGCCGCCCCGCGGCCTTACCTGAGAGACACGGCGTGCGGCCCGTACAGCTCCCGCACCGCCGACAGGTCGGCCTCCAGCTGCGGGTGTTTGCGCAGCTCCCCGTCGAAGCTCACCTGCGGGGGGGGGGGGGGGGGGGGGTGCGGGTGAGGATGCCGTCCACAGAGCGGGTCTGGAGGGGGCCCTCCTCCGTCCCCCTCATCCACAAACACGGATAACCCAGCAGTCCGGCCTCCAGCGTGCTCGGGCTCCCCTACGTCTAGCAGAGCTGACTGTGCTCCAAAGTCAGATTAGACTGCTCTGTGCGGAGAACGTGCACTTGTGAAAGGCACGGAGAGAAGGGGCTGGCAGGCGATCTGAAAAACTTCCGGACTGAGTTTCCGGGCTGGAGAGAAGCGTGCCCATCCCCCGGCACGGAGCTGGGTGGCCCCTGTGGGCCTGCCCGGCGGCAGGGCCACCCGGCCACGGAGTCGCTCTGTCGGGGATGGGCACAGATGGCTGCTTCCTCTGCGTCCCTGTCCCCACGGCCTGGCAGGTGCTGGGAGACCAACTACCGAGTGTCCGTTCGGAATGGACAAGTCGGCCTGCATTCTTACGTGTGATAACTACACTGGCTTCAAAGCCCCTTTTGAACACGTTACCTTCTCGCTATTCTGTCCCGCTCCGCAGCCCAGCGATGGAGAGACTGGGAGAAACGGAACAAGCCGCCTTCCACAGCCATGTCCTACCCCCGATCGCCCCGTGAGAAGCCTGGCCTTCTCCGGGAGCAGCAGGAAGGCTTTTCTGTACGCGCCCACGTGGCGATGCCACTTCCACGTCCGTGAATGACGACCTTGGTTCCTAACAAGTTTTCAACAAGCACTTGGCATCCGTGAGAGAGAAAGGAAGACAGGGATGCCAATCCTGGGCATGCTCAGGCATGAGGGCCCATCGGTTTTTATAAAGAAGAACCTTCTTCTACTGAAGACGACCAGCCCATGCTTTGTTAGAGCTGGCATCGTCTCAAAACACGGACCGAGCACTGTGTACTTAAGAACTGTCCGTCAGCCGAAGCCGGTGTGGCTCAGTGGATAGAGCGTCGGCCTGTGGACTGAAAGGTCCCAGGTTTGATTCCGGTCAAGGGCATGTACCTTAGTTGTGGGCACATCCCCACGAGAAGGTGTGCAAGAGGCAGCTGATTGATGATTCTCTCTCCTTGATGTTTCTAACTCTCTATCCCTCTCTTTTCCTCTCTGAAAAATATCAATAAAATATGTTTTTTAAAAGAACTGTCCGTCAAAAGCATGAGGAAGTGCTGTGTGTAGAGTCACCATCATGAAGTAAGACAGAGTCCATGTCAATGAACGATGACAGTCAAAGAACCGCAAGAGCCCCTTCGCTGCTGAGAAGTGTGGGACAGGGGAATGTGGTGAGCGGTACGGATGCCCCGTCAGCCACAGACCCTGAGGGCCACTCGGGCCTCCCAGGCGGGGGCACAGACGCCCGCCCGCACACACAGGCGCTGCTCCTCGGGGAGGGGGTGCTGGAGGGCCCGTGCGCTTACCTGTCCTCCATAATAAAACTCTTCAGAGTCATTATCCCCTTCCGAGTCTTCTTCCACCGCACTGTTCTGTCTTGACTCCTTAAAATAACAGAGCGAGAGGACAACTTCAGTGGTCAACCGCGTTTGCTTCCCGAAGAGAAAGTAGCCAGCGGCCGTGCAGGGAGGTCTCTGCATGTCCTCTGGGTTTTTTGGGAGAACGTTCTGGGTGCACATGAGCCAAGAACAGGAGAGACAGGAGGCGGCCATGTGGGGCATTCAGTGAGCTCTATGCACTTCTAACCTTCTCTGCTTATCCTGGTTCATTCAGTGTGATGTTTTATGTCTACATCAGAAACCACATATCAGCAATTACAGCTTTGAGTTTGTCCTGATGGAACAGCTGACAGGCTCATGCTGATTCAATTTTGTACATTTTGCTTTTCAATTACAGTTTGCATTCCATATTATCTTGCATTGCTTTCATTTGCACCGATTCAATTTTTTTATTAAAAAGGTTCTCAGCATTATTGTCGCAGATGGTCCTCACTCCCACTGCCAACTCTACACAATGGCATGAAAGAAAAGACGCCTGAATCCGATAATTAAAAAATCAAATTATGAAAATAAATATGAATCACATTATTTAAAAAAAAAACTTTCAGAATACAGAGACTGCTTTCAATTTCAGACTCAAAAGGACATTTAATTAAATTTGCTTGAACTTGAAGGTTGAGTTTCTAATTAACGAAACCATATCCTTAATGCGTCTAAAGCACACACAACGGAAATCCATCTGAATGAACCCGTGTTACCAATAGTTACTACATCCCTACTTCCTACTTATGTTGAAATAATAAGGCGGGTGGCTCCCTTCAGACAGAAGAGCCTGTTGACCCCAGGTTTTATAACCATCCCTGAATCTACAGGCCAGATTTCAGACTCTTCAGGAAAACAAAAGCCTGGGAGCGAGGATCTGGGCTTGGAGAAATGCCACCGCTCCTGGTGTTAGCCAGGCATGGCTAACGCAGCGGTGCCGGCGTGGATGGGCACCAGCAGGGTGAACCCTACAATGTGAAAGGCGTCGAATTGAGTGCATGGTTTTAAACCCAAGAACCGATGGCTCCATGGCACTCTGGTTGTTGAATGCCTGGTATTTATAGCTTCAGGTGACATTTTCGAAGGGGAGGAGGGAAGCTCGTTGTCCCTGTGGTTGACATTGGCTGGGAATAACCAGAAGCATAGCCCCTCGCTCTCGGCTACCTCAGCTGGAGGGTCACGTTCACCAGTGACACCCTGCGAGCTGTTGGAGGAGGGCGAGTCCTCGTCTAGTCCGTCGCAGGTGCAAGTGGAATTCGTGCCGGACCCCAAGAAAAAGAGTGTTTGAGACTCAGACAGGAGAACGAGTGATTGCTATTTGCATGAAATTAAACCCCTGAGGTTCCTAAGTCCCATTTCCCATTGTCCAGCCACAAAAGAAGTTCATTTGAGGCCACTGCCCTTCCCACACAGTAAGTCCCGAAGACACAGGGTTTGAGTTTCATTCACCATTTGCAATCTTAACCTAAATAGCAATGATGACGTTGACTGCAAATACACAGCAAATTTAAAATAGATTTTATCTTTTAAAATAAATACAAAATATAATGTACATACCTCCCCATTTTCCTTCTGTAATTTGGATTTTATGGATAAGCAACAGTTAATGTCATTTGTTTTTCTTAACTCTGAAAGATATAAATTTAAAAAATCATGTTAGTTTTTAGTATACTATTAACACACATTCATAAGTTTCAACATAAAAATACCTCTTAGGTGATTCCTTTTGCAAGAACATTAAGAAAGATTCTGAAATTATATTATGTTGGGGAGTTACATAATATACCAATACCTTTAAATAAGACTTTTTAAAGTACAATAAATGTATGCACTTAAACAACTGTCAAAAAATAAAAAATAAAATAAAGCACCTGAGATAGAAAATTTGGATGGAGAACCAGATTTCTAAACGCTAAAGATTTATTACCTGTTATATGGGCTAAAGGAAACCAAAACACAAAGCTACCTAATAACCAAATAAATATTAACCTAAGACAAAAAATAGTGTATTCTTATTACCTGTTGCTAGTCGATGAAAAATTACTGGAATTGGCTCTGTAGTAACTAATACATCTTCATCATTTTCTGAACTTGACACATATGTATTATCTGCAAAGAAGTATAGACAATTAAAGGCATAGTAACTTAAAAAGAATACATCCTTTATAAAAATATAAAGTTATATCCTTATCACTTCTAACACTCACAAAGCACACACTGTTGTTCTAGTAAGTCAGAAAACAAATTGCCAACGTATGTGTAAACTCGTTGTGAATGGCTCCTCCTAGGGCTGTGGTCGGCAAACTCATTAGTCAATAAAGCCAGATACCAACAGGACAAGGACTGACATTTCTTTGGAGAGCCACATTTTTTAAACTTAAACTTCTTCTAACGCCACTTATTCAACATAGACTCACCCAGGCCGTGGTGTTTTGTGGAAGAGCCACACTCAAGGGGCCAGAGAGCCGCATGTGGCTCAAGAGCCGCAGTTTGCTGACCACTGTCCTAGGGAAATACAGCCTTTGGGACAGACACTGTCCACATACATCTAAAATGGCCCGTCTGTGGCAAGGAATCCTTTGGATGCAACAGGTTGCCCCAACTCACTGAGCAGGGGCCTTCCTGCTGACTCTCTCCAGGCAGGAAGCAGAGCGGAGGGAGGAAGCTCACCAGGGCCCCAGATGCCCCCAAAAGACTCCATAGCAAGTCCCTAAGGAGTCTGAGCGAAAGCTTCTGTTGTACATCCTATCCCCCAGGGCACTCTAACATACATGTTGTTTCTTTTTCTTAATTTTTATTTTCCAACGATGGTTAATTTTCATATTACTTTGTGTTGACTTCAGGTGTACAGCATAGTGGTTAGACAATCAACCATATGCTTTACAAAAATAAGGGATGTTCTTGAACTGATACAAAGTCTCCCAGTTCTTCTTCCACAAACTAACTTCATCTAAATAACACAACCCAAGTCAAACGCATGGGACACTTCATTACCCTACAGATTCTCTGCTTCTTATGCATTTTTCGTTTCCTCTGGGAAAACATTTTTTTTAAATAAATTTAGGACTTTTCCCTGATAAATCCTTATCTTCAAGTACATGCTAATACAACAGAATGCATGTTGTATTATCCTACTGTTTATCCTACTTTGCTCACAAGACATACGTGAAATAGCTGTCTAACAAACACTTTATCAATTCAGTAACAAAACGGCCCCATCCTACGCTGAATGATGTATAAAATATGTGAGTTTTAAATATAAAAATAGAGGTACAGAATACCCCTTACACACAACAAACTGAAGCCTGGATTAATTTTTGCAAGGGGAATGACTCTTCAGATGACTGTCTAGATGCACAATCAAAGATCTCCAGTCAAGTTTTCACAATATTGTGTCAGTGCAGCGAGAACATGATGTTTAGTTGACAGGTATCTAAGTCATCACTTTACTTCCAAAGAAACATCTGTGCTGTTTTCAGACCCTGAGATGTGAGGAGAGAGAGTCTCGCGTGTGCATGGCCCAGCCACACGAGGCTCAGCAGACACAGGCTGTCACGCGTGTTCAGAGAGGAGAGAGGCCACGTGCACGCGTGAGGATTAGATCTGAAACCGAGAAGGTTTGCCTCGTTACTTCGATTTGTTTTCATTAGAGATGTTGCCTTATTTCATTTTCACGCAGCATCACGTGAGAGGTTCCTGGGTCACAAGTGGGACCCCAGGTTCAGGAACAGACGTGGCACACACTGGTTTTTTCTGCTCATTCTCTGGAGTCTCCTCTGCCCAGAAGCTTGGGCTTTCGGGAAAGGGTGCAAAAAGCCCTCCATTCAAGGCAGTTTCTAAATTTCTTAAATCCTGTGAAGAGACCAACTGGTTCAAAGCTGCCTGCCTCTGCAGAGACTTAGTTCCTCCCTGGGCGCAGCGCACTCCCTGAAGCAAACTCGTGGAGAAAGGAGAATGAGACGGACGCATGAAGGCAACAGAAGGAGCCACTGAGCAGCGACAGGGGAGACACAGAGCAAGCTGAGGGGTGGGCACAGCCACCGGCAGTGTCTCCGAGTCCCGGAGGGAGGTTTGCCTAAAGCCGTGGTCGGCAAACTGCGGCTCTTGAGCAGCATGCGGCTCTTTGGCCCCTTGAGTGTGGCTCTTCCACTAAATACCACGTGCAGGCACGCATATACAGCGCGATTGAAAATTCATGGCCCATGCCCAGAACTCGGTTTTCAGCCTGGGTGAATCTATTTTGAAGAAGTGGCATTAAAAGAAGTTTAAGGTTAAAAAATGTGGCTCTCAAAAGAAATTTCAATCATTGTGCTGTTGATATTTGGCTACGTTGTTGAATGAGTTTGCCGACCACTGGCCTAAAACATCAAAAGGCAAGTAAATCACAATGTTTCAGAAAACAGGGCCATGAAGGAGGGAACGGTTTATGTAAAGTGTTGTCACTGGAAGCTGTCAGATTTGACTCAAGAAAGCAGTTTGGCCCTGGCTGGTGTGGCTCAGTTGGCTGAGCCATATCCTGGGCACTGAAAGGTGGCTGGTGGATTCCCAGTCAGGGCACATGCCCAGTTTGGGGTTGGGTACCCAGAGTGGGTGTGTGGGAAGCAACCCATCGATCTTTCTCTCACATTCCCATTTCCCTCTCGCTTTCTCTCCCTCTGTCTCCCACTCTCTCCCTCTCTCTCTCTCCCTCTCCCTTCTTCTCCTGCTAAAATCAATACAGACATAATTTTAAAAAGAAAAAGAGAATGCAGTTTAATGACACACATAGCATCGGGCTGAAGGGCAGGGTGACGTATTAAACATACCGTTTTCTAGGAAATTTCCACCAGTTTGTATTTGGGGTGGTACTGAGGCAAAAATAAAACACTTTTGATTTCTGCTTTTGGCTTAATTTACGCAAACCAACCACGTGTTCAGGTCCCATGACAATATACATGAAATCGCCTCTAAACAGGCCAAACCCCAAGGGCAGGCCCTCACACTGGGCCTCGCTCCGTCCGCGGCCGCCCGCCCAGGGCCAGAGGACAGAGGCAGCGCGGGGAGCGGCTGTCTGACCTCGCCCTCTCCGTCCTCCTCCCGCTGTGACCGTCACTCCGTCATCCCCGCTGTGACCGTCACTCCATCCTCCTCCCGCTGTGACCGTCACTCCGTCCTCCTCCCGCTGTGACCGTCACTCCATCCTCCTCCCGCTGTGACCGTCACTCCATCCTCCTCCCGCTGTGACCGTCACTCCGTCATCCCCGCTGTGACCGTCACTCCATCCTCCTCCCGCTGTGACCGTCACTCCGTCCTCCTCCCGCTGTGACCGTCACTCCGTCACCCCTGCTGTGACCGTCACTCCGTCACCCCCGCTGTGACCGTCACTTTGTCCTCCTCCCGCTGTGACCATCACTCCATCACCCTGCTGTGACCGTCACTCCGTCACCCCCGCTGTGACCGTCACTCCGTCACCCCGCTGTGACCGTCACTCCGTCCTCCTCCCGCTGTGACCGTCACTCCGTCACCCCGCTGTGACCGTCACTTTGTCCTCCTCCCGCTGTGACCGTCACTCCGTCACCCCCGCTGTGACCGTCACTCCGTCACCCCCGCTGTGACCGTCACTCCATCCTCCTCCAGCTGTGACCGTCACTCCGTCCTCCTCCCGCTGTGACCGTCACTCCGTCCTCCTCCTGCTGTGACCGTCACTCCGTCCTGTCCTCCTCCAGCTGTGACCGTCACTCCGTCCTCCTCCCGCTGTGACCGTCACTCCGTCCTCCTCCCGCTGTGACCGTCACTCCGTCACCACGCTGTGACCGTCACTCCATCCTCCTCCCGCTGTGACCGTCACTCCGTCACCCCCGCTGTGACCGTCACTCCGTCACCCCCGCTGTGACCGTCACTTTGTCCTCCTCCCGCTGTGACCGTCACTCCGTCACCCCCGCTGTGACCGTCACTTTGTCCTCCTCCCGCTGTGACCGTCACTCCGTCACCCCCGCTGTGACCGTCACTCCGTCACCACCGCTGTGACCGTCACTCCGTCCTCCTCCCGCTGTGACCGTCACTCCGTCACCCCCGCTGTGACCGTCACTCCGTCACCACCGCTGTGACCGTCACTCCGTCCTCCTCCCGCTGTGACCGTCACTCCATCACCCCCGCTGTGACCGTCACTTTGTCCTCCTCCCGCTGTGACCGTCACTCCGTCACCCCCGCTGTGACCGTCACTCCGTCACCCCCGCTGTGACCGTCACTCCATCACCCCCGCTGTGACCGTCACTCCGTCCTCCTCCCACTGTGACCGTCACTCCGTCCTCCTCCCGCTGTGACCGTCACTCCGTCCTCCTCCCGCTGTGACCGTCACTCCGTCACCCCCGCTGTGACCGTCACTCCATCCTCCTCCCGCTGTGACTGTCACTCCGTCACCCCCGCTGTGACCGTCACTCCATCCTCCTCCCGCTGTGACCGTCACTCCATCACCCCCGCTGTGACCGTCACTCCATCCTCCTCCCGCTGTGACCGTCACTCCGTCCTCCTCCCGCTGTGACCGTCACTCCATCCTCCTCCCGCTGTGACCGTCACTTTGTCCTCCTCCCGCTGTGACCGTCACTCCGTCACCCCCGCTGTGACCGTCACTTTGTCCTCCTCCCGCTGTGACCGTCACTCCGTCACCCCCGCTGTGACCGTCACTCCGTCACCCCCGCTGTGACCGTCACTCCATCACCCCCGCTGTGACCGTCACTCCATCACCCCCGCTGTGACGTCACTCCGTCCTGTCCTCCTCCCGCTGTGACCGTCACTTTGTCCTCCTCCCGCTGTGACCGTCACTCCGTCACCCCCGCTGTGACCGTCACTCTGTCCTCCTCCCGCTGTGACCGTCACTCTGTCCTCCTCCCGCTGTGACCGTCACTCCGTCACCCCCGCTGTGACCGTCACTCCGTCACCCCGCGGGCAGACGGGAAGGCGGGCGCAGAGGGTGCGGGCCGGTCCCGGTGGCAGTAAGCCAGGGGCGAATGAGGACGTTTCCTCCTCAAACCCTTCATGGCAGTCTCCACGTGACCCGGGAGCTGCAGCTGTTTCATCTGCAGACTGTCGTCCAGGACGGGAGGCCCTGGCATGTGTGGGTGAGGCTCTGGGCGCATGCGAGAGGCTCTGGGCGTGTGCGTGAGGCTCTGGGCGCGTGCGAGAGGCTCTGGGCATGTGCGTGAGGCTCTGGGCGCGTGCAAGAGGCTCTGGGCATGTGCGTGAGGCTCTGGGCGTGTGTGTGAGGCTTTGGGCGTGCGTGAGGCTCTGGGCATGTGCGTTAGGCTCTGGGCGCGTGCGTTAGGCTCTGGGCGCGTGCGTGGGGCCCTGGGGTGTGTGGGTGTTGTTGAGGATGGGGAGGTTCTGGCGTGCATGCGTACTGAGGACCACAGATCCTTGATCAAGGCTGTTGAGAGTAGGACCATTTTCTCTCCCCTCCCCCCAGACCATGGGAGCAGGACCCGGATGTACACGGACAAGAGGGGGTCATGGAAAAGGATCACTTAAATGATTGCTTTTATTTTATTTCAACTGCAGCATCATTAGGCCAAGTCATTCCATCATTCATCTCCCATCTAGGAGAAATAATTCTAAATGAAATTACACGGTTGTTATAATATGAATATTTCCCCTGAATATAAGATGTAATATTCAGGTCAACCCCCAAGCCAAACAATTATTATCCCTACTTTATTTTATTTTATTTCATTTTATTTTTTAGCTTGATCAGAACCCAAGTTTCCCAATGAGGTGTAACTGCTATAACAAAATTTGCATTTGTGTGTGCTAGGCCAGTGTATTTTTTATGCAAACAAGATAATGCCGGACAATGTATTGTCCCTCTTTTAAAGATGAGGAAACCAAGACCCAGAGAAATTATGTAAGTAAGTAAAATATTAATGCTACAGTTAGCAGTGGTGAAACTGACTGGATCCAAAAATCAATGCTTTAAGTCTTTAGTAGCAAATATTGTCCCTCAACGATTGCAATTCCCTGTAGAACGTATAACAGGGACGAAAGAATCCATCACCCTAGAGGGAGAGGGTGATGAGGAAGAGTCTGCGGTCCTGCTATAGCAAACCCGTCACCTGTGACTTACATCTACCTCCTGAACACAAGCTCCCATGGAGACTCCACCGAGAAGATGGTGAACCAGAGGCTGCTCTGCTTCTTCCCTGTGTCTTGAAGAGCCAGCATAGCATTTAGTATTCCACTCATTGACATGCTGTTATGTACACCTGAGACTCAACAAAGACTCCCTCAGTGCTCATTTTCTCTAAAGCAAACTATGAAAGGAGTCTCAATACATGGCACAGATTACTTACTATATTAATATTATAAAACGACAAATCTGTTCTTAAAAAATAAACGGGGTGGCACAAACCTGAATTTGAAGGAATCCGCTGACACATTTCCACAAATGTGGAAAAGCAAAGTCCCTATTTTTAAACTTAGATGATGAGCTAATCATTGAGCCATATAACCCAGGAAAGGGGACGGGGGGAAATCAGTGGGGAGTGCCTGAGGGAAATTAGGGGGGGGTGGGGGAGACAAGAACAAACATAAAACAAGAGGAAGAAGAAATAAAGGCAGAGATGAGGGAGACTTTAGATGTATAGACTGCATGCTAAAAAACATGGACATTTCACCAACACAGTAGGCTTTCAAGAACAATTGTTTAAAAAATGATGAAGAAACAGAAAAACAGAACCAATCAATGACCAATCATGGCAGAAAACGAAGACAACTGCCCTAGAACCACCCTTCAAAGCATACCAGACTCAGGAAGATTTGCTTGCAAGTTCTAGCAAATGCAAATGAAAAAAAAAAAAGTTTAATTCCTTTATCATTTTGAAGTCTTTAATAAAGTACATGACAAAATGCACATAATTCTTATAGAGCCATATTAAGATATCTACTAATATAACGTGTCATCTTGTTATTCAAAGGAGAAAGCATATAGGATATCTCAGTAAATGCCAAACAAGAAGTTGATAAAAATTTAATACTAAAAAAAAAAAAAGAAAAAAAGAAAGCGTGATAAGTGAGGAAAGGAATACTTCCTTCTCTGAAAGAAAGCAATTGCAAGCACACTCCCTAATTCGGAGAAGAGACACAAAGCTGCCAACACTCACATCTGTTACTAAACATCATTCTGGATGTCCTCACCAAGGGAGAAGGAGAAGTACAGGTCTGGGTAGTGGAAAGGAAAAGCAAACATATAAGTTTTAAATGATGTCATCTACCTGAGATATCAAGCACATTTACTGTACTCATAATGCAAGTAAATGTAGATTAAAATTTAATGATTGGGAAAATATTACCATACTGATATGTGTTTTAAAGGAAGCTTCATGGAAATACGACGACTAATTCTCCAGTACGAATGGGAATCAAAGCTTAATTACAGGCTTGGTTTTACCACCGAAGGGCACGGCCTTAGGAAATACTACTGAACTTCACTTCTTCAGGTATATGTCCTGACAGCTCTGTCCCTACAAAGACTGACATGTGAAGTCAGTTCCATTATGTGTATGAAAATACTGCACATACAGTGTACTGGCTGCATGGGCCAATTCAAACTCCACCCCAGAATACACGGATCCCTCCATTTGTGGGCAATATGTATGCAGTTTTTCTTTTTATGAATGAAATTATATTGGAAGTTCACTACAAACTGCCCCAAGAAAGGAATTCCATTTTTAAAAAGCACAAATGAAAACCAATGCTTTATTTTCAATTTCAATTTTTCTATATTGTGTTTCCAATATTGTGTTTCCAATGTTCTGTATTGGGGTTCCATTTGGCCACAAGAGGGAGCTGAACATCTGGTTCCCTCGGTTTATGGCAGGCATCTTCCGCCACCTTTCCTGTGCCACGGAGACTTCATGCCTCCAAGTTGGGGTTGGATTGTGGCATCGTTTCTATCCCTTGCAATAAAGTCCTGCACCGCTCATGGCTGCCTCAGGTGAGAGGCACAATAATTATATATAATGTTTACCACAAGCAGTGGGGCTTTTAATTTCCTAAAACGCTTAGCAAACATTTAGCACCAAAAACATTCTATATCATGATACATAAGGGCTGATTGCAAAATCATCTACAAAAAAAATATTTTTTCTTTATAAATATATCTTCCCTTGGTTCTTCCACTACAATCTTCCCAGAATACTTTTTATATGACTATTTAAAAATGGGCTTATCTTTAATAATATGTAACTCCCCTTGTGACATTTGTACAATAGATAGAATAACTATGCTCAAAAAATGGAGATCATACCAAACAAAAGGTAATACAATACATAAAGTATCTCCTGTTTTCAGAAAGGAGTTAATGATTTACAAAATTTTTAAAGGTGACTTGGATCTTACAGGATTAAAATTCAAAATGCACATGCTAAGAAAATAAGTTTCACAACATCCTCCTACACATTATAAACTTAAACTATTTTGTTAAAATACTCAAAGTATATATCACCAAAGTTACTTATATCAACCTGGTCCTTTTATACTGGAAAAGTGTGATCCCAATCACACAGTCTGTGAATAAGATGTCTGGGTTTGGAAGGGAAGTGGAATTTTGTTTCCAATGTATGGCCCTGACAGATGACACCAGTGACGTTGTTAAACATCTGACTGTGCTCGGTAAGAACGCTGGAGTGGAACAGATCCACACAGCGTGGGCAAAAGCCGGTGTACAGTGAGAGTATGCGAAGCACAGGGTGTACGCTTGTATCCTTACGTGTCGCCTTATTTTCCATTCTCACCACTGTACGCCCACGTTGGCCCCACCCTGCGTACGTGAAACACGGGCAGTTAGAATCGGTGTTCTTTGCATTCAATTCTTCCATTATGCCCTTTTTACTAGGCCAGTGGTCGGCAAACTCATGAGTCCACAGAGCCAAATATCAACAGCACAACAATTGAAATTTCTTTGGAGAGCCAAATGTTTTAAACTTAAACTTCTAACACCACTTCTTCCCAATAGACTCGCCCAGGCCATGGTATTTTGTGGAAGAGCCACACTCAAGGGGCCAAAGAGCAGCATGTGGCTCGCGAGCTGCAGTTTGCCGACCACGGCCCTAGGGTAAACGAATCCAGTCCTGTGATCCATGCCACATCGGCAGTGCTTGCTTTGGCCCCTGCTCCAGACAGCAGTCTGGGTGTCACTGGTGAGCAGCATCTTGCTGACATCCCCACATCACCAGAGTGTCAGCGCCTGCGTGGCGGGCTCTGCTGGGATGACGGGGAGCCAGAGAGCCGGCTGACCACAGGAAGACACTTGTTTGCTTTCTGGAAAAGGGGTCTGCGGGCTCTTACAACCTGGCTCTGGGGGCAAGCCCGTGTGGGCCTGGTCATGCGTGTCAGGACGGACACACTGAGCGCAGCCGTGCCTGTGGAGGAGCCTCCTGCAGGGCACCCACGGCCCTGGGTTACTGGGTCCCATCCCAGCTCCTCCTCTCACTCCCAGGCCGCCATCCATCTGCAAAGTGGGGGAGTATGGGGACCATGGCCCCGGAGTGCTGTGAGAACTGCGTGTGTGTCTGCTCCGAGAGATGGGGAGGTTTATTATGTTTAGCCACTACCATCACTTTGGCTGTGACACCGTTACTTCTGATTTTTAATAGTGAAAAGTCAAACTATGCTCCCAAACCAACAGCTGAACCAGGTTTTAAAATGTTTACGTTCATTGCAAGGAGGCGAATGCTGAGGCTGAGGCCATCCGGGGCCCAGGACCCTCTTTCCAGGGGGACTGTCTGGACCCCGAAGGGCATCCTGGTGAGGACAGGCCCTCACAGGCATCAGCAGACTGCTCCGGTGCCTCTCTGTGGCCCCTGCCAACACCCCCCAAACACAGTGACAGGCAGGACACCTCCAGAAGAAAGACATACACAGAGGAACCATGACGTAAGCATTTGTGGTAAAAGTTAAAAGGAGAAAACCATACCTGGGTAATCTTCAGACACGTGCACCGAATAGGACACACTGTCAAGACAGAAGGAGAGAGAAACAAGGTCAAGTGACTGCTGTGGAGGAAACGCTTTCACAAAACAAAAGCAGCCCACACTCCCACGCATCCACACGGAGACAAGTCTGCGCGACACCACGCGACCCGACCAGAAAGCCCCAGCCGATCTCGCGGCTCCTCGAGAAGCTCTTCTGGGCACTGGGACCAGTCACACCCGTGAGGCCCAGCAAGACCCCGGGAGAAGAGCATCCGGGAAGGACTGCGGATGATCGCCTCGGGGACACAGACTGTGGGACAGGAGGACTGTGGCAGACAAAGCAGACACAGTGCCCAGATGGGAGGAGGATGGACCCAGGCCACTCCCAGGCCACGTGGGCTTCCTGCAACAGAACCCCCCCCCCCACACACACACACACACACACACACACTCAGCGTCCCCTGCCCCTCCTGGTCCCACAGCGGGAGAGACTGCGAGCGCCCACCACCACGCCAGCTCCTGCGTCTCCTGTGTAAGAGGTCTGCGGCAGGCGGGGCGCTCAATCTGCTGCTTCACTGCCATGCGCTCCCCAGACCTGCATCCTCCCCTCACGAGCACTCTCACCTCCCACATCCCTTCCAAACGGCCAGGTCAGCGGACTACAGCGCCCTCCTCCTTCACTGCCTTAGCCACCGAGATTCCGTCTGCCACGCAGAGGGGGAGAGTTCCAGGGCCCACGGGGCCCCAGGTCTCAACCCCAGCTGCTCACAGCGCGGCTCCCTGGCCCCAGCTCCCACCCCAGCTGCTCACAGCGCGGCTCCCTGGCCCCAGCTCCCACCCCAGCTGCTCACAGCGCGGCTCCCTGGCCCCAGCTCCCATCCCTCGTGGGTCTTTGCTTCTCACTTGTGTTCTCACACTCTCACCCCTTCCCACACCACACCCTGCCCTCCCGCTGCCTGCATTCGGGCCAAGTGGATGGTACACGGCCACTCCCCACGCATCCTCCCAGGGCCTGCTCCCACCCCCACCCACAGGCCCCCACTTCCCCCCGGGCACCAGGGACAAGGAACACCTGTCCCTCTGTGTGAGACTAACCCATCCACGTGACTCAGGGCCCAGAAACCCACTCTGCATGTGGGGCCTCGCTGTTAATTTGATCTAACGGTGCCAAATCTGAAACGCATCGGAAATTTCTAAGCAAGGAAGTCCAAAAAGATGCACCCACACTGATCTTAACGGCAGCACAATGTAAAATGAAAAAGTGTCCGAACAGCAAGAGTGCCGATAATGCAATTACAGAAGCTGTCTCACACACACACACACACACACACACACACTCACATACACACACACACGTCACACCAGGAACGCGTGAGAAAGGGAGGGTGTGAGATCCTGTGTGATGAAAGGGACAGGGGTTTCTGACACATGGAGGTACATACAAAAATTGGACAGCGGTTGGGAAGCAACCAATCCATGATTCTCTCTCATCACTGATGTTTCTATCTCTCTCTCCCTCTCTCTTCCTCTCTGAAATCAATAACAAAAAGTACATTTTTTTAAAAATGGAAGCACCATTTTCAATACAAAAGAGTAGAAA